>NW_012143856.1:2696115-2717103 GCF_000956105.1 Propithecus coquereli | reverse complement strand
AGTGAGAGGCCTATGAAGAAATGTGTCTGCGATGACTGTCCAGAGCTACCAGGGCTTGCTCTTGGAACCCAGGACAGGCGGGGTGACAACAGAATCCGTTAGAGTAGTCTTCTTCCTTCTGCTTCACACTAGCCAGATGGAAACCTCTGAAGCCATTTCTTCAATCTCCCATTTAACTCTCCTTTAATGTATTTCAAAGACATGGAATTCAAAATATTGACACAATGAATAAATAATACTGTCATTTAATTTATTATTTTTTTTTAGAGACAGGGTCTCACCCTGTTGCCCAGGCTGGAGTGCAGTGGCTATTCACAGGTGCCATCATAACGCAGTACAGCCTCAGACTCCTGGCCTCTGGCAATCCTCATGCTTGTGTAGCTGGGACTACAGGCTCTTGCTATTGCACCCAGCTCAAACTTAATACCAAATGATTTGCAAAATATATTATTATATTTGACTAAAACTGTACTCTTCTTTATCCCCCAATTAAAGTTTAGAAGTTTTAAACAGAATAGCAATTATTTCCTAAGTTTGACATAGGAAATAGAAGAAAAGATATTTTAAGATAAAACAAAATTAGAAAAAAGCAAAGACGAATTTCTGAAATGACTATTTGAACTTATATCAGATAATTTTTCAGGAGTACACATCTTGGTATTTTGAGGGCTCAGTTCTCTAGAAGTGCCCAGAAATGTGTGTAGCTGAACTGATCTGTACTTAAGGAAAAACTATCAAATTTCTCATATGTTGAGAATCTAGGGCAGGAAGATAATGGGAAGGAGGACTTTGTTTAGTCTACTTACAACATTGTTGGTTGAGAAATACACAGTCCCTTTGCAGCAGCAGGTTGGCCACTGGCCATATTGCATGCACATGTGTCCCCACCCAGAGCAAAGGTACTACACTCATTTCCCCCTCACGGCAAAAATTCTAGCCAGTTCTTAAATAGACATGACAGATGCTTTTGTTCTGAATAATACAGAGAATGAAACAAAGTTCTTTTTCAAGTGATTGCTTTAATAACATCCCCTCAGGTGCCACCTTAGCAAGATAAGCTTAGGAGGAGTGAGAGAAAGAACATTTTCATCCAAACGAGAGATTGTCTCCTAAAAGAACTATTCAAATGATCAGATGGGATTAACTTTAAACAGGGACTCTTAGTTAATTTCCCCCCTCACTAACTAGTAGTTGGTCACTCATGATCAGCTCTAGAAAAAATGATGGTACATTTTCTCTGCAAATCTAAGTTGTAATGCAAAATAAATTTTGTAATCTTACAATAAGTGAAAAAGTAATTATGGAGAAGAAAACTACTTCACAGTGAACAAAAACACTCAGGTAGAGAAAGAAATCTTTCCCTAATAAAAAAAAATGAGGGCATTTTGGACACACTTAGTCCTGTAGCAGAGGGTAGAGGTTTGCTGAAGGAGGACATTGGACATTTTGCATGTGAAGGCTGAAATCTAATCACACACAGTGGTATGTAGTATCCCGTGGTGCATATATATGTGCAAATTTTTTACGTGAATACTCTTTAAAAATTGTGTCTACTTGCTGTTTTATGTTGCTTTAAAGAACAAAGTGAGACTTGCCCATCAACCTACTTCAAATCAGGTGATGCAGAACCTTGAATGCTCTCACAACCAATATTTCTGCTCTGAGAGAGGGACCGAAGAGCTTTTCCTCTCAGAATCCACTTTAGTGCCAACTTCCTGCACCCCTCATCCAAAGTCCAACTCTCCTCCAAGGTGCTGATTGGGAGCACAGACTCTGGAGCTAGACTTCCCTACTTACTAGCTGTGTGTCTTTGGGCAAGTTACATAACCTCTCTGTGGCTCAATTGTGAATAATAATAATTATACCTGTTTCTAAGGGTTGTTTAGGGTTACCAGCCATCCTGGTTTGCCTGGAACTAAGGTGGCTCCCGGGACTTAAGTTTTCCAGTGCTATCACTAGGAAAGTGCCAGGCAAACTGGGATGAGTTGGTCCCTCTAGTTAATGTGAGCATAAATGAGTTAATTCATGTGATGCTCTCAGACAGACATGTGCTTGGCACAGATCAAGTGTTTAATAATGCTTGTTATCATTATTATTAACACTATTACCATGACTATTAATACTACTGTGTACAGAAAAATAAGAAAAACTGATCCCTCGGCCAAGTGGAAATGTTTGAATGTTGCCATAATGCTGTTTTAATTAGAGTAAAGGGACTGCATAATGATCCATGGAATCTAGGTTGCTTAGTGTCCTGAAATTTTCACCTAATTGCTTATTTTAAAATGAACTTACTACACAGAGTTAATGTTGAAGTGCAGGTGGAAATCAAATTCTATTAATATACAACTGAAATAAATTTCTCTGGGGTCAGGACAAAAGTACAAGATCTAGCAAGAAAGAAGATCTTTTAACAGTGCTTGAAACCTTCACTTGCTCTCTCCAAGATTCTTCAAAGTTCCAAGACTCTAAGCCATGTGGATGTGAAGCTTTTGATGATCATGCCATTTTAAGTCTGAAGCACAGAAATGTGGAAAGAATGCCACCAGGAAGCTCAAAGGAAACGCTTAATTCTTTACTGTATTCGAAGCATTGTAAGTGAGAGGAAGACATTCTTTTGTTGCAGAATAAGGTGAAAAAAAGTTGACATTAATTGATTGGTTGTTTTATATGTACTGGGCACTGTTCTAAGATCGTCATGTGTGTATTGCCTTCTAAGACTCATGCCTTTTGAGGAAGAATCTGGGAGCTCAAAGGCATCAAATAATTTCCACAAGGTCACATAGTAAACGACAGTCAAGATAAACTCAGACAAGGCCGGGCGTGGTGGCTCACGCCTGTAATCCTAGCACTCTGGGAGGCTGAGGCAGGTGGATCATTTGAGCTCAGGAGTTCGAGATCAGCCTGAGCAAGAGCAAGACCCCGTCTCTACTAAAAATAGACAGAAATTAGCCGGACAACTAAATATAAAGAAAAAATTAGCCGGGCATGGTGGCACATGCCTGTAGTCCCAGCTACTTGGGAAGCTGAGGCAGAAGGATTGTTTGAGCCCAGGAGTTTGAGGTTGCTGTGAGCTAGGCTGACGCCATGGCACTCTAGCCCAGGCAACAGAGCAAGACTCTGCCTCAAAAAAAAAAAAAAAAAAAAAAAATATAAACCCAGACTGTTTGACTCCAAGCCCACTGTACTCTACAGCCTATGTAGGGATATGCTTTAGATGAAGCAGCAATTAACATTCTAAGTCAAGGAGGGATTAAATTTATATCCAAGTATTTTTAATTATTTAAATCTTATTATAAATTGTATATCGCTTTCATTTACACTGTATTTAGAGATTTGGTGATAGTTTACTTTTGCTTTTAGTTGCAGTTTTGATCTTTACAATCTGATTGAATGAATTATGTGGCACATTCCCATCCATGCCCAAAATTCTCTTGAGGGAAGCCCAAGTGGTTGACCCATGAAATCCCAACTTAAGGTATTACGGTTCCCCAGTGGGAACCACCTGAACTGAAGACATCAGGAATCAAAGAAACAAGCAAAAGAAATAAATTGCCTCTGTTGGATTAGCCTTGGAAACCAGAACATCTATAGTAAAAGCAAATGTCATAACCATAAAATTATTTTTTTATGAATTAATGTTTCACATGACAGAGGTCCATATATCTTTGAAAGTCTTAGTTTCATTCTTGCTTCTTTCAAGTTATATTTATGTGTAACTTATTTCATTCTTATGTGACCTAAAATCCCATGATGATATTAATCATCATAATTAACATTAAACTGAGTTGACATTTTTACTGTTTCTAGTTAATTATTTCTACATTCATTTTCTTACTACTACCTGGAGAAATAGTTACATCATAAAATAGAGTAGTAATGTTAATCAGCTTTCAGAAACTCAACCTTCTAGTTGTAAATTTGAAACAGCTGGTTGTATATTTTGCTCTATAGAAGACAGAAAGATCTATTGAAGAACTAAAATGAAATAGAGTTGAATTCTCCCTGCCTCAATTGGTTATTTCCCAATGGCACTTGGGGTAGCATGAACTTCGGGTGCAAAGACAGTGTTCATTCAACAGTGGCTGTAGGACTGTCCTGTTGCTCCCAGAAATTCTGACATCTCAGAAATTTGCCTTGTGGGGGAAATCTGATGTCAAGGGCCAGTTCAAAATCATAGAGTCCCAGAGCTGGAAGAGACACTGAGTGGTGGTCTCCCTCCTATAAGGCAGGATTGCAATAGAACCGGCTCTGAAATCTCTTCTTTTCTTTACAGTCTTGAGATCCAAAACACTTGAAGGCATGGTGAAGCTCACAATTCAATTTTCCCCATGTCTTTAGATCATAATGACTTTATTTTAAAATGAAATACAATGTTTCCACATTAGCAAGGCCTCTATTGTCAATTTTTCTGTTTCACCAAGAGCCCTCTCTTGTGATAGGGGAATCTGGGAATCAGAAAGTCAAGATAAAGACATTTATGATGCAGAGCCTGCTCGAGAAGAGTTGAGATATTTAAAACCCATCTGCACTGTATGACAGCTTCTTGCTCAAAGGAAACCTCTTAGCAGAAAACTGCTGGGCTGGTGCCCCAGGAGACGGCCTTTCACATTCATGAACATACAACCATCTGAGCAACCACACAGTATCTGGTGTTGTTCTGTATGGAAAAAAAACTCTAAAAGAAAACACCTCATTATTAATGAGTCCTGGACTGGACCCCCTAGACTGAGAGAAGTGGCAGCAAATGGAATACATGATGAAGACTCTTTCCCAGGATTTGGATGGATAAAAGGCAAGAGGTAGCTAAAGTACTATTTCCATGAGCACTTATGAGGAGCCTGAAAAGCCCCTGTGCTCCAGGTATAGGAGTTGTGGAGCCTGCTCTTGCCTACGTCAGCCGTGGTCACCTATCAAGAACAACAATCTCCCAAGGGAGGCTTTTCCTCAGCCACATGCAGAACCAAGAGAGGCGGACCTGGTGGTTACCAGGAGCTCTGAGACCACTAATGTGAATGGGCTGCAAATAGTTCAGGTTGGGGATGAACAGAGGTGGAGATACATGAATAGTAAGCCATGGGTTTTCACTCTCTTTCCACTGGTGAGAACCACCCCATCTCGCTGTTGGAATGCAAGCCATCTCTGAGTCCTGTCACTGCTGCCAGTGCCCTGACATCTGGACATTGGCCTGTGTGTGGATCTCCCTCTGCCCACCTGGGTGGACCTTGCTGGAAACATGACCTTGGCATTGATTTGCAGCCAAGAACTGCATCTGTCCAAAAGCTCTTGCTGCCCTGCCACCTTCATCCTTTTAAATATGACTCTGGACCTCATCTTCAGGGCCACTGCTGACAGCCACATAGGCTTCCCACTGCATGATTTGGGGGCAGGGGTGTCATTCCCACAGGCCACAATATAAATGGTGCCCTCTGGAGTTGGGCAATATAGAGGCTCTGTGAGTCCAATGCAAGTGAGCCACATTCCCAGGACAGTGTGATCTGGAACCATATGGCGATCCTTGGAGGAGGCTGATATCCTATTCTAGTTAGTTTCTTTTCATTCATCACTTCTTACCCCCATTCCCTGTGCTTATGATATTCTTTACTTCTTTCAATCCCCTGCATGCCTTGTGGCAAAGACCCCATTTTATGACTCAGCCAAACCTCACTTAGCTTACTAAGTCTAGCCCCAGAAATGGGAGACAGGGAGGGAGAGATATATTTGAGAAATTGGATGTAACTCTTGTTCCAACAGAAGACAACTGCAGAGGGCCACAGGACACCTCTGACCACCTCTCCTGCTCCCCCTAGCCCATGGCAACCACATTTTATCTCTATGGATTTGCCTATTCTGGATATTTTATATAAATGGAATCATAATAAATGGCCTTTTGTGTCTGGCTTCTTTCACTTAGCATAATGTTTTCAAGATTCATCTATGTTGTAGCATGCATCAGTATTTCATTTTTGTGTGTGGATGAATAATATTCCATTGTATGGGTATACTACATTTATTTATCCATTCATTCATTGATGGACATTTGAGTTGTTTCCACCTTTTGGTTATTGTGAGTCACACAGCTATGAACATTCATGTACATGTTTTGGTTTAAACACTTGTTTTCAATTCTTTGGGGTATATACTCCAGGATGGAATTGCTGGGTCATATGGTAATTCCATGTCTAACTTGTTGAGGAATGGTCATATATTTTTAAATAATTATTTCTATACCTTTATAATTTCCAAATTTAAAAATAAAACTGTCATATTAATTGTGAAGGAGATGTTTCTGAATAATGATATCTGCTGTTACTTTCCTGGTCTCCTATTGTACAGATAGATGTGGAACAGCTCTGACAAACAGTGCTCAAATCAGGATCATTTCTGATTGGGTGACTCACAGCTTACGATTACAGAAAAAGGTTATTGTGGCAGCATTGTTCAAATTTTTGGATGAATTTCAATGTTGTTTCTAAACTTTCCAGGAATTTAGCCAATAATCCCCCCAAAGTTAGAATATGAAATATAAATTATGAAACTAACAAAATTGAACTTAACTTTAAATGACTATATTGACACTTTTATTACTTCTCCAGTGAATTTTTGGTATCCACTAGAAAGAATGCACTCTCCAACAACAGCAGTGAGTCTCACTCAGCTCTGGGAAGAGAAACTTGATGCAGCACTTACTTATCCAATCATAAAACTTCAAGGGAAGTTCATTTGGAAGAACTCAACGTTATCCTACCATGCACTCTTGACGGTCGCCAAATACAAGTTAGATGTCCAAACAGTAAGGATACAGAGTAGTCAATATCAACACAATCAGAAATAAATCTGGGGTATTTTCATAGGAGTTAGCACAGTTTGTAGACATGAAAGTAATTTTGGAATTTATATGAATTTTAAATCAAATACACACACTTTTTTTTTTTTTTTTTTTTGCATGATGGTAATGTAGTTGATTTCTGGCAATGATACAGAGTCACTTTGTGGTCACACTGAGTCAGTAGAAGCCCATATGTTAAAAATAAACATTTGGCTCTACCAAGCAGAGATTTATCAAAAGTTGTACAGAGGCAAATAAGGCAGGCAAGCCGTGATCCCCTGCAGGTACCATTCCATGTGCTACCAATTACTTTGCAATTCTACAAAATGCATAACAGCAACCAGATTTGGGGCACAGAAAATTTTGGGAAATTTTATTACTAAACTCCACTAACATGGGCCTGTTTACATTTTTTCCCTCAAGGAAGAAAGGATGAGCCTAAGATTGTCTATATATGAGTCATCCATCACATTGCTCTCTTCAGTTGGCAATTCTGAACTAAGACCTTCTGGCCTGGCCACCACCAGGCCTCAAGAGAATGCATGTGAGAGTGATATGTATTTACCAGGAGGTTTGATTTTGTCAGACAGGTTGGTACAGGGTGTGCAGGACCTCCACATAGTGTATATCAACTGTATCAAACTCTTTGATGCTCTTACTATAATAGAAGTGGCCTTATAGCAACTCCTAACTGAGCCTGGTTTCCTAAGATGCCCACCATTTATTTTAATTTGATTTCATGATCATGTGGCTGACATGAGAAAGTTAAGGAGCACCTTGTTTCATTCACTGCTGCTAAATGAGGTTTCATTGAATAGAAAGCAACTAATTTTGGGCAGCCAATTCTAGGGATGTGCCATGAATTTGAAAGCCAATTTTAGAACATAATTCTAGTGTAAAGGAAATTCAATTCTTCAGGCTACAAGTTAGACTGAAAGTCTCTGGGGAAGGTATTTTCAATTGTACTCTTAGAGGACAAGGTCTGAAAAATGTTACAGATTACTTTTCATTGGTGTAGTTGCCATTAACGACAAGGATAGCCATTAAGCTTGAGGGAGGTTGATTTCATTTGTTATCCTGTCCCGGGAAATGTCTAATGGCATCATCATCAACAAATACTTTGGGGATTTACCAAGAATGGGGCATTGGGCTAGGGGCTAAAACCGTAAAAATACTCATCAAGAGTCTTACAATTTAAAAACAAGATAGTAGGAATATGTGAATAGATTAAATAAAAAAAAAGAGCCATCCAAGATCAAGTGCCAAACATTTTGCTCAATAATTTACAATAATTCCCTATTTTTCTGTTTTCTTTTTGGAGGGGGAAGGGGTTAGTAAAGAAGAAGGTGGTCAAAATAGAAGTTGTAAAAATAAAATCCCAAATATCCAGGCATACAAATGTTAAAATGGGCTAATAGAACACTTTATAAAAATTTTTTATAAGAAATAAAAAAAATCATTAAAAGGCATTTATTATAATATAGACAAAAACTCATGAGAATTTTGAAAAGCTCACTCATTCAACAAGCATTTACTGAGTTCCTACAGTGCAGACATTTGATATGCAGTAGTCTATAAAAGAGGTGCTACCCATTTTTTTCTGGTGGAGGAGAAAAACAATAAAAAATTATATACGAAAATATAAATGTGATAAGTACCATGAAGGAAGAAACACAGAAAAAAAAAAAAAAACCCTCAAAGAATAATACAAGAGTAGAAAATTTAGATTGAGTTGGGGTCCAAGACAGCTGCTCTGAGGAAGGGACAAGTAGGAATGAGTGAGGTGGAGAGTGAGGGGCAAAGTGGTCCTGATCTGGGTCCTGAGTGGGAATGAACCTGGGCAATGGGGTTGGCGCACAGTGGTGAGGGGAGAAGGGTAGGGGCTCAATTGTGCAGTTCTCAAAGACCATGCCAGACCTGGTGGCCTTTGTTTTTGTTTTTAAATTTGTAAAGACCTTGACCGTGATAGACAACTTCGAAGTCAACTTAGGCTGGATGACCTCTAAGATCCACTGACAACTCTTGGAATAGAACTCCAAAACTGCTTCTGGCAACGGGGGCAGTCTATTTTCCAAGCATGTACAGAAGGAGGACTTACAAAAGACCTCTCTCCATGTCCCACCTTTAGGAGATCACATTCACAAAAAGCAACTTAAATCAAACTCAGTGATTCACAGAAAATGATGTGACTGCATTTTGCTTCAAGAATAAAATGGTAATAAAGGCTGTAATAAAAGGGGGTGGGGTGAATTTTATTTCTTTTTTAAGATTATAACTCCTGCCTGTTTGAACCACACTGCACCTCGCTCTGAGTGAGATGCCCAAAGCTCTTCCTGCAGGGCCAACATGGCAAACGCCCACAATTTTACCTCTCTCTGATATTGCTGAGGTGGTCTTTCCCCCAAAACAACTGCCACTTAACATAACTCCAAGGGTAAACACTGTGAGCTGTCTGCAGATGTCCTTGCAAGTGGTCCTGGGTGTGCAGGTGCCCTCAGTATCCACATTAAGGTAAAGTCCAGCAGGCTGGAGTCTCTGACAGCACCAGGAGCAGACAGCATCCAGTGGTAACAGAGATGGCGGAGACAGTGCTCCACTGCCAGGGAAGGGTCATGGCTTCTTGTATTTCATGTCTTTCCTAATCCACTTGGGGAGGAGGGGCTGCTGAATTTTACTCGATTTTAACTTTATATTCTGTCAAAACTGAAAATCACTAACCAGCCCCCTCCCTCATCACCTTCATCAATATTATGATGCTCAAAGTCAATGAAATGCTCTCTGAAAAGCTGCTGTTGAAAAGCCCAAAATCTGTGGGTATTGGAACATTGGGAGGTGTTTTTTCTTTGATATTCTCAAGTCAAGTAGACCAGCAGCATAAAGAATGAAAGGAATGTGCATGGCATAAGGAAATGCAAACACAATGAACTGAGACAGAGAAGAGAACATCAAAGGGAAGGAGAGGATAGGAAGATGTATTATGAGTAAAGGAAGTCAAATCAAAGGAAAGATAATCCTGCCCAAAAAGTACAAATGTTTTTCCCTCTGAATAGAGCACAGAGGACCTGAATGTAACTAGCGTCTGCTGTGGGACAAAAGAGAGAACAGAGTACAAAAAGTGTTCACCTCTGAAATAAAAACCAGTCAACTGTGCATGTGTTTTTTTCTCATCAATTCTCCAAATACGCTGCTGGGAAAAGGAGACGGGAGTTAATGGTTCAGAGTTAGTGAAGCCCCCAGCGACCCTTGAAGTTTGCATCTGTCACAACCAAACGCACCACTTCCTAAGTCACGGCCTTCGTTTACTGGGCTCAAGCAGGGTGGTGGAGTGAGACACCACATAGCTCAGCGGGCACCATAGCTACCAGCCTCGCTCAGTCAGACACTTCCTTCTGTGGACAGAAACCCTGACATGCAAATCAGCATCCTAGAAGCCGCTTTTCTGGCATTTCTTGTTTTCCCATTTTCTGCCCCTCCCTCATCAATGGCGACCAAGAGTGACTGCAAATATTAGCAAATATTTCCCTTGGGTCTTAGAAAGAAAGCTGGAGGGAAAGGGTTTCAGAATAGCTTAATAGCAGTAAAAGCAATGAATGTTAAACTGCTAGTTATTGTTGGCACTATTCTCCTCATTCCAAAAGCCCTCTGAATACCAAAATGTTTATAATTAGAGTGAGAACCAGCCCCCTCCCCAGTTCAACTACTTCGAGTTTTACAAATGAGCTAAGTGTGGTAGCTCAACAGTGACAGGGCCCAGGTTTTCTGAGGAGCAGTTTGCAGCCCCTCCAGTGATGGCTAAAAGATCGCAGCTGAGTTGTACAAAATCCATTTTCTGTGGTGCCTCCCTTGCACCACAAGTGGTATTGCCTGGGCCCTGTTTAGGGCTAGCTCAGTGAATACTGTTGCATCTGCTTTCCTGTGCCAAACACTTTGTTGACATCCTTTGTCTGCTGTCTTCTTCCCCATTCTCCTAACCTTATACCTTTCAATTCCATTGTTATTATTTAAGTGGGATTTAGGTGTCAGTGGAGAGTGAACACATGTTCAATCAGCCAGGCTGACTGGACGTCTTGCAAGGAGGGTCAAAAACCCTCAAATGCCATTTACCATAAAACTCCTGGTGAATGTGGCAACTGGAAAAAACTGATGGCTTAGAGCAAGAGTTGATAAACTACTGTCCATGGGCCAAGTCTGACTCACTGCTTATTTGTTTAGACAAAGTTTTCTTGGCGCACAGTCATGGCCATCCACTTATGTGTGATCTCTGACTGTTTTTAAACGACAATGGCACAGCTGAGTAGCAACAACAGAGACCACACGACCTGTCTCTGTCCAAAAAATATTTACGACCTGGGCCTTTTGCAGAAAAAGTGTGCCAACCCTTGGTCTGGAACACAAGCTGATTAACAGTGAATAATATTTGTAAAACATGATATAAACAGTTTTCTATATTTTAAACTTGTTTGAAGAAAGTTAAAATTTGGGGAATTATTACATTTACTTTTACTGTCAAAGAATGCCATAGGCAGGAAAGAAATATATTTCACCAAGGAATGGCAAAAGAATATCCTCTTAAAGAAAGATATCAATCTAAATACAACATCTTGAATCCAATATAGCAGTGAGATAAATGTTACTCAGACAGAAATCTAACATTTCTTTACGTATAAAATTAGTAAAATGCCAGCTAACAGGTCTGTTTCCAGTGTCTCAGCAAAAATAATCCATTTCAAAGATCATCCTGCTAAAATTTTGTAGCAAAGGAAGCTATAGTTGAACATCACTAGTTTAGATCTTTAAATTGTACTTCCTAAACTATTCCATATTTTTCAAACCTAAATTTTCACCATCATGATTAAAAAGTGAAGCATCTTTGAAAAATAGTCCTTCCTCATGAGGTCAAAATATTTCCCAACATAGAAAAAAATCCTGAAATGAAATACATAAAGTTCCTAACAGTGTTAAAATGACAGGATTAAGGATGATTTTCTTTAGCTTTTTCTCTATTTTCCAGTGAACATTATACTTTGATAACTGTAAAAAAATTACTTTCACTAAAAATTTTTTTCCTACAGGAAATAAGAATTGGGCTGCACTATTATAATAGATTCAGTTAACCTATCAACTGTGACAACATTATTATCACAGTGGGCTGGCCCTCCAAGGGATAACTGATCAACTAAGTCTGTTTTATATATGATTTATAAATGATTTCAGCTGATACCAGCCTCAGACGTGCTAAATATGTAGAAACCAAGAATTGTGTCTGAAGATCATTGGGTATAGATAAATTGATATTTAAATTATTTTTTCTTCAGCTCCCATTTTTAGTTTGGAGAACAAGGTGCCACCGCTTGTGTACCTGCTCTGGGGAGAAGTCTTCACCAGGTCCACTCTTCAACCCAGGCCTTTCCTAGATATGGGTGGGCTGGGGTTGGGGTGGGGAGGAGTTACACAGTGCCTCTCCCCCTAACATTTTCCTACAGATGAGAATCCATGTGTAATTAATGTCCATAATAGTTAGAGCCTATAATGTGAATATTGAATTTAGAAGTAAAAATACTAAGAGCTTTTAGAAGTAATACATTTTGGATGCTTCCCTTAATTAATTTTCAAATATGCAAGGCATTGGCCAGTATTGCAGTAGGAGACTTTGAGATGCAGAGGCTTAGTCTGTAAGCCAAAGCCTCTGGCTCCCACCTGGCTGCTGGAGACTGTGCTACAGACTACCCACCCTAAGGGGCTCACTCCTGCACTTCTCTACTATTATAAATAATGATAATGAAGCTCATTTACTAAAAATCACCTAACAGTTCCCATCAGTTTCCACTAATTCTGTGTTTTCTTCAACATATCAAATGTTTGAAAGCTACCATGCATATATTCCCAGCAAATGGTTAACATCTTTACCATTCTGCCTCTTTTTCAACGCTGAGCTTGAAGGATAATTTATTTGTGACAGATTCTGTGAGTTTTCACACTTTTATGTTTCAATTAACTTTTCCTGATTAAATAAGGGCTGTCACTCTTACCACAAGTGAAGAGTCATATGCAATGTTAAAGCCTACAGAAAGATTGTGATTCAGTTGCAAGCCCACGACTGTGCATTAACAGTATGTACATCGTCTACTGGATCACGCACTTGGCAGGCCTGCTCCTTGCTCTTCATTTGCTTGTTCATTTGTTCCTTCCTTCCCTGAGGTGTGCAGTGCGGAGCACTTGGTCTGTGCCCAGCACTGTACTAGGCACTGGGAATAGAGAAGGTCAAGACCCTGCAGTAATATCTCAAGGATACTGACTCAGAACCTTGATGCTGACTTCTGTTCTTAGTTGTTGTGAATAGGATGCTCCACTCTAGTTCTGGCCCTGGGACCCCAATCCCTCAACACACTCAGCAGGTATCCCACAAAATATTTGTGTGTGAGAGGTGTTAGATAACTGGGTTATTTAAAACAGAGTCCTCAGAGCCAAGGCTATTGGAAACCTAAACAAGGCACATTGAATCCTACTTCAGAGTCCAGGGAATCTCTCCAGGCTCCAAGGGCTGTTCCTGTCCTACCTTGACCTTGGTCAAGGTTCCCAGGGTCTGAGAAGTTTATATCTAGTGCCCTGGATTTCTGGTTGCCCAGCTGGGAACTTCATATGAGGGTAGCGGAAGTCTCTAGGAACTCCCTCTCAGGGGACAAAGAAGTATTTTGGGAAGGTCATTTATGTGTGAAGGCAGTGACTTGTGGCCTGGGAAAGCCAATGCTGGCTGCAAGGGCTGACTGTGGCTGGATTTGTCGCTGCATCAAATTCTCTGCCCTGGTCAGCTGGCCACCAAAGGTGGTGACCCTGCTCCTTCTCCTGGGCTGGTGCTGCCAAGTGCTGGGCCCTGCACTGGGTGAGTGGGGCAAAGGCAGCTAAGGGCTCCACTGCTCTTATGATACTGGATATTCGCTGGGGACCTCCCACTCCCTCACTCCCCCTTGCATTCTCCGTGTCTCCAGACCCTCATCTGTCTGGAGAATGTGACAGAGGGTGAGAACACAAATGAATTCCCTGTTAATAGAAATGGGGTGGGAAGAGAAGGTGGGGTGGTGAGGGTGTACAATTTGGATTGAGAAAGAGAAGGGGAATTCCTTGTAGATCCTTTGATTCATATATTGTACCTAACCTCTCCCACTCCCGCATTATTTTATTGTGGTATTCCAGGCCAACCTTACCTGAAGTGAGTGAGTAGAGTGGCCTACTCACATCTCCCTGCACAAAACTTGCTCACAACCTGCTGATTTCATGTCAGATTATTTTCATTTTTATTCAATGTATTTGAGATGGAAGGAAAGAGGTGTGACTAAAACCAGATAAAGATTATTTTTGCTTCAAAATTCATTAAGGTTATCATTAAGGCAATCTGGGTTCAGGCCTCTTATTAAGATCAGCAAAGGTCATTTCTCGATGAGTTGTCTATTATCAGTAAAACACCTCGTAGGGATTGGAGGAACCTACAAAGTATATCTTGACAGATAAAGTGAAAATGAATTTGAGACACGTGGATTAGATTTCTTTAAAAATGTGCTTGAGTTCAAAAGTTAACCATAGTAATGCCTGACTAAAAGATTTTGGGAATTTCTTAAGTGTTTGAAAAACCAGTTCCTAAGTTGAACTTGATGGGTTCTTTCACCCATTAGGGCAATTTAATTTACATTAAACATTCACAGATAATACTTTCACTAATCAAGGATGGCAATATGCCATTGTTTTATTTTTTGCTTTGGAAATGTCCTCACATTTTGGTGCTTTAAATTCTCAGTTAGACCCTTTTATTTATATAGTTACTGAATTACTTTAAGAAGATAGAATAGTTATGCTTGCTGTTGCAAATAAATTCAAATCACACAAGAATCCAGGGAATGCAAAGTTAAATATGACAAAATCTCTAGAAACAGCAACAAACATCGTGTGTTCAATGCATAATTGACATTATACTGAGAGATTGTACAGTATCAATACTGCAAGAATATAAAGAATATCTATGCTTGTCTTGTTTCTTTTACAGTAGATTCACCTGCTTATTACAGTTTAAAGATTTTGTTAAAAATGCAATCAAACAAAAAACCCTATGGTGTAACTGTATTTATGAGCTGGCGTGACTGTAAAATAAAATCTCAGTAGTTGTAATAAGGATGTAGGAATAGTCTTAACTGTCTGTCTTGTTTGCATTTACTGGAAAAGATAGCATTTATTTAAGTATATTCAAGGTTATTTTTTAAATAATTCAGAAAAAAATCATATAGATTTAATGGAGAGAAGATGGTCCAAAGAACCATGATATACAGTTCCTATTGGAAGAAATGAAGGCCTCTAGGAGCTGAGGCAGAGCAGGATGGCTGACTAGAGATACCTGGTGCTCATCCCTCCACAATAAAGGACCAAGGCCATAGACACATAGCTGGGATTTTCCTGAAGTGGCGAAGGGAGAGGGCTGGAGTGCAGCAGGAGGTGGGGTGGGTGGGTGGAGATACACATCCCGTGGTGACTGGAAGCCCAGGAGGGCAGCATGGAGGCACCCAACCTCCACAGCCCTCTGTCCTGCCTGGAGAGTATTGAACAATCTGGCCTATTTTCTCCCAACTGTAGCAAATTGATGAATGCAGATATTTGGAGAAAGGACAGGAAATTAATATGAAAGAAAAGGTTTTTCTTACTTTATATTAGAGATATACCTAATATATCATAGATATACATACATAAGATATATATTAATATAATTAGCAATAAAGTTGTTTGAGGCTGATGAAAAACTTGGCCAAATAACTAAAGTTTTATATTTTGTCAGCACTGCCATAAGATATTTAGAATTAATTGCATTTAGAACATAAAGGACCTTGAAGGTTATCCAGCCCAGTGTTTTTCAACTTTCTTGGTTTAAATACTCATTAGGAAGACCTATGTATAAAACCATTTAAGTCAGAGCTGCTCTGTTTGCAGTGCAGGGGAGGGAGGAAAATGGGCAATCTGGAGCCCCTTTGAAGGGGTCCCTCAGAGCCTTCAGGGATCACAGCTTGAAAATCCATGACCCCATAGTATACTCTTGGGATAAGGGTGAGGAAGTGGCAGCCCAAGCAAGTAAAGTAACCTGTTGAAGGAATTGGAATTGCCCTATAGCAGAGCTGAGACTGGAACCCAGTTTAGATGGGTTGCTAGGAGCCCAAATAATAACTCTGGGTCCTAATTACCTCCATCTCTGTAACTGAAGCCAATTCTTCTTATTAAATAATTCCAAACCTTACAGAAATGCATACATTAAAATGTGCACGTTTCCCCTTCCCTCTCCCCTTTTCCTCCATTCACATCAATCTGATTCTCCAGGGAAAACTAATGGTAGTATTTTGATGTGTATCCTTCAGAACTTTCCCCACTCCCTACAAATGTATACATATATACATATTTGTAAATCCTTTTCTTTGTCTTGGCTCTTCTCAGCCAGCTCTATTTTTTTTTTTATCATGGCATTTAACACTTTTTAACATCCTACATCCTTTACTTACCGTTTCTATTATTTATCATATGTCTTTTCCCACTAGAACCATCTCCACAAAGACAAGAATATTTGCCTGTTTTGATCAATGATGTTTCCCTGGTTCCTAGAATGGTGCTGGCATGTAGTAGGCACTCAAAAATATTTGTAGAATGACTGGATGAATGCATAAATGAAGAATGAGTAGTCAAGATGAAGAGGGAAAACAGAATTTTTAGGGAAGTTAAACAATTCTACAATAACCATACAATACTACGATGGTGAACACATGTCATTACACATTTGTCAAAACCCCTAGAAGGTACAATACCAAAAGTGAACCTCAGTGTAAACTATGGGCTTTGGGTGATAATGATATGTCAATATGGGTTCATCAATTGCACAGATGTACCACTGTGGTGGGGAAGTTTGTGCGTGTATGGGGATGGGGTAAATGGGAACTCTCTGTACTTTCCCCTCAATTTTGCTGTGAACCTAAAATTGCTATCAAAAATAAAGTTTATTAACTAAAAAAAATAAGTGGTCATCTCAAAAGTCATGTGTCTAAAACCAAACTCTTGATTTCTATCTCCCTACATGTTCTCTCTTCCCTTGGTCTTAGCTGTCTCAGTAAAGGACACCTCCACCCATTGCATGATGAGGCCCAACACACCAGCACTGCTGACAACTTTCCTTTGAAATATATCTGGAGTGAACTCTTCTCACCACACATAAAGTGTCCTTCTGCCTCATAGCTTAGTATTTGCTGTGCCATCCTAGATTCTTGTTCTCATTCAGGTCTCCGTTGCAAACTCACCTCAGTAAAGAGCCTGCCTCCAACCACTCTGCCTAAACAGCAGCCCCATTTCCCCATCTCTCTATCCTCAACTCTGTTTTGTTTCATAGTGCCTGTCACTACTTGACATTGTGCTATGTATTTTCTTTTTTATTCTTGGTCCATATCATCCCACAGAATAAGTCCCAAGAAAGTAGAGACTTGGTTTTGTTTGCTGCTATATCCCCAGTGCCTAGCATACAGTAAGCACTCAGTAAATGTTTATTAAATGAATGAATGAATTTCTTGCCTGTAGAATAGCAGTTGCCTCTCTCTAGCCTGCTTTACAGATTACCCTCCATACTGCAGGTAGGAGGATCTTTTCAAATTTGATTTTTCTCTTAGGATAGACTCCTGTGGGGTCTGGTCCCATCTACCTTGAACCACCTTCTCCCCTCCACTCCCCAGGGGCCAGCTTTCAGTCCCTGGCGTGGACTGTGCTTTCTCTCCACAGGAGAGATGTTTGCACAGGCTCTTTTCTCTGAGAGACGGCTCTCTCCAGCCCTCACACCTCTACTTACCCTTCACGTTTCTCCTCAAAAGTCCCTTCTCCTGGGAAGCCTCCTTGTCCCTTCAGTTTAGGTCAGCTTTCATGTGATGCACCCTCACAGACCCATGTTATTTCCTGAAGATAACTTATGTCACTTTGTAACTATGCATTTATGTAAGTCCCATGAAAGCAGACACCATGACTATTTTGTGGACAACTGACAATTGCGTCCCCTGCCCACAGCACAGTGGCTGGTACGCACAGGATTTCCAATAAGTGTTGGCTGATGAGTGAATGAAGGCGTAAATGAGCATGGCAACCTCCACTGTCCCCAGACGGGTCTCCAAAGCACATCCAGAGAATATAAAGAAGGACTTTTTGGTCATCATTAACCAATTCCTCAGCTTCGAGACAGTGGGGAGCCCTAGGGATGGCTGGCTGAGTTGTGTCATGCCTGGCCCAACACCAGGTGCTCTGTGCACAAATACCAGAGAAACAGACATAAGGTTCTTGGGCTTTGAGGCCTTGGAAATCTTGCTGGGGAGACACGGTCACCTGTCATTGTCCCTAGTCATGCAGATATTACTTCCCAGATCAACATTTCTTCAAAAATTAAACTTAAGTGAATATTTGTCAAAAGTAGTTTTTGTCTGGTCACAGTGACTCACGCCTGTAATCCCAACACTTTGGGAGGCTGAGACGGGAGGATCGCTTGAGGCTAGGAGTTCGAGACCAGCCTGGGCAACGTAGTGACACCCTGTCTCTAAAAAAATAAGAAATATTAGCCAGGCTTGGTGACATGTGCCTGTAGTACCAGCTTCTTGGAAGGCTGAGGCAGGAGGATTATTTGACACCAGTGGTTTGAAACTGCAGTGAGCTATGATTGTGCCACTGCACTCCAGCCCAGGTGACAGAGCAAGATGTTGTCTCAAAAAACAAGTAGTTTTTATTTAACCTTATAAACTAGAGGGTTTCGCATGAGAAATAGAGTTACACTCTCAGAGTTTCTGCAATGGCATTACGTTGCCTGTATTCGTGGCTTATTTTAATGCTAGCATAATATTTTAATGGCTGTGGAATAATTGCTGTAAATATTTTATCTGAAAATGACTCTTTTCTATAAAACAATTTATCTTTAAAAGTTTGTTGTATCTTTTTATAAGAAAAGAAAAAAACTGTGTTTTATTCACCAGTTGCTAATGTAGACAGGACAAAAATGTGGACACAGGAATTAGCTATCCTTCCCTTAGCTCCTTTTTGCTCACTCCAAGTGGGCCTGCCAGCATGTGACACAAGGCCCTGTCAGCTTCAGCAGACTCATCTGCCATTGGCAAATATGCACCTCTCTGAAAAGGAACTGTAACACAGATAAATGCCTGCCAAATTATCAGATACCTGGATTCCTGATTGTCAGCTATGTAATTGCCTATGCTTTTGGAGAAACATTTAAATATCCTCCATCATCTGAAACTGATAGTTGTGTAGCAAACAGGAGGAAATTATCTACCCTCTCCCATCCTGCCTTTTCCTCTGGCTTATCAAAACTCTTTACCCAGACATATGATCTCTTTTCAGTTTTCTGGCTACCAACTCTTCATCACCAACGGAGCTCAAAAATATGGATTTGTTCTGTTGACTGTTTTTAAATGAGACTTGATGATATCCAGGGACCAGTCTGTTTCCCTACCGGGCATGTACTGCCAGTTTCATAATGAAAGTAAATGGAACAATAACATTCACTTTACTGAAATTTGGTTTGTGGTAAACTGGATTGGAATGTACTCTTCTTCTGGGGACCGTCCGAGGCTCAGGACCATTTTGTAAGGCATTGTATCCTTTGGAGTAAAGACAGTCCCCAAATGACAGTAACAGATGACTGATAATAATCTCTGAGTATGAGCTTCCCTAAAAAAGTATAAAAATACTGACTGCGGATTTAAGGGTACATTGACATATAACCTTCTATTTTAAAAATGATACATTTAGAAACATGTATTCAGAAATATGAAATATGCCACAGCAAACTACTGCTCTTACACCACCTCCATCTCCTCCTCCTCCTTCTCCTCTATTAAAGGTCCTTTAATATGTTGACCTTTAGGTGAGATATATTCAAATACAATTCTGTGCCTTTTTGCCCTGTTTATGTATCTACTTTTTCTTCTGTTTATGTGTTAGCAAGGCCCCTTTAAGTCAATTAGAAATACCCTTGAGGTGGATGCTATATTAGGGGAACTAATCTTTTCAGGGTTTAGGATGACTCATTTCATAGACAGTTAGATAAACCCTTCTGGATCTTCACAGAAAATGGCCTAAATGTGTACATGTGCTCACCGACTTTATTATACTTCGTGTTATTTTCTAGTTGGGTGAATATTTATCTCATCTGTAGGTAAATATCAGGTAACCCAAGATAAAGACAAGCGATCTACCCCTTTGTACAACAGCATTGTAAGAAACAATTTTCTTTTTCTTTAATTATTTGGATGTTCGAAGAAAACCAAACTTTTTTTCTTGAAAAAGAGCTTTTGAAAATATAATTAATAGGAAATAAAATTATCTGATGTCCTCTTTTGGAACTTTGCAACATGTTAAGTTGTGGATTTAAGTGACTAACATCCTTACTAGTGATTTGTGGTTATGTGCCTGAGCCTTGCACCTACTCTTGGCTAGGGAGGTATAAGGGCAGTGATCTGACATTAACTCAGTAGAAGACTTTGGAGAAGATCTTTTCAAAAGGATTTGTAGATCTTCCTTTAATCTTGTTATTTGGGTATTTCTCATGGGCTGTTGCAGATGACTTGGACCAGGATACGTGTGGCAGGAGAAAGTAAAAGTAGAAACCAGCTGTTGTTATGTCTGCCTTTGTCAACTAAATTCTACTCTTTGGAGACACAGGAGCTGATGAGTAAGATAATCCAAGAAAATTCCTGAAGCACCAAGAAAAATTCTCTAGAAAAGTTTTCCCCAATAAGTGTCCTTCAAACATGGGCCCAAGAGACCACCTAAATGAAATGAGGCTCCAGGGAATTTGTAGCATCTTCCTATTTGCTGTTTCTCCTTCTCAAATTGTGTGAAAAAGCTTTAGGATTCTTCTCTGACTCCAAATTTTACAACTTTAACTCATGGAGAAATTATCCTGATTCTGTGATTAGACTGAAAGAAAGAAAGAAAGGAAGGAAGGAAGGAAGGAAGGAAGAAAGAAAGAAAGAAAAAGAAAAAGAAAGAAAGGAAGAAAGAAGGAAAGAAAGAAAGAAGCCTCCCCCAGAACCATTAAGTGTACGAGTGGAGGAACATTATCGTCATCTCCCAGATTGGACCAACTGGACAAGAAGAAT
>NW_012143856.1:2693053-2695053 GCF_000956105.1 Propithecus coquereli | reverse complement strand
GTTTTAGTGGTTTGTAAACCTGCATAAATACCAGAGGCCTACAAGTCTCAGGAGTGAATTACTAACCTGGTAATAAAAGGCTTTTTTTTATCCAAAATCACACTGCTGACTCAACCTCAATGAGAGCTAGGGTTTGACATTTTTTCCAGACACGATGATAGACATGCATGGATCCATTTACAGTGCATTACACTCCATTGCCTGTCCCCAGTGTGATCAATATCATGCAATAATAGATGGCTGACTGGGGTTAAGAATGCTATTTGTGACCTTAACTCTACTCATACCGAATTCTGCTGTGCAGTGACAAGTGAGGTTCCTATTCTTTCAACATAGTTTATTACTGAAATATTAGGTTGAAGCATTTGAAATTGATGTTTTTGCAGATCAAAACAGTCAAATATCAATTTTTTCCTATGGACCAACCTCATACCAAAAGCTTTTCTTTCAAGGATTGTTTTATCATGTTATTGAAGTACGGACTTCATAGCAGCAGTCCAAAATTATTCATAACACTTTGTTGTTGTTTCCTGCCAGCTATTTGTCTCTTTAACTTTAAATGTTTTAGAAGTAGTTTTTATGCTTCTTCTCTTTGTTTCTTGATTACTATACATAAATCATCAAGAAAGATCAAATATGTTTCTTATATATCACTAACACATTAAACATTACACAATTAAGCCTAAATCTTTTTTCAATAAGTTTTTAAGGAAAGAAAAGTAATATTGTCATGCCAAGTGATCTTATGACAATAAGCAAAATTGTGTCAGCCAGATGAATGCTGGTGTTTCACTGAATGGTTTACACTATTTCTGAAATATTAACATTTCCCCTGCAATCAGCTTAAGTCCTTTCTCAGCAGATGCATTAGTTGTGAGTCATATGAATCTTCTATCCCTCACACATATTTCTATGCAAGGAATTTCCCAGGAAATTACAAAAATATGAATGAATTCCAAAATGTCAATTTAAAAAAATACATACTCAATTTTAAGTCATCTCTGGTATGAAACATCAATATCCAAAGAAAATATTCTACTTTTTTTTAAAGTTCCGGTTATTGGTTTTTTTCTTTTTTTGGGGAAAAAAACAATTACCTTGTTAACTCTAAAACTACAGATGCTCCTCAATTTACAATGGGGTTATGTCCTGATAAAATATAAGTTGAGCATTTTTTCATATGTTTGTTTTGGCCATTAGTCTATCTTCTTTTGAAAAGTTTTTGTTCATGTCTTTTGCACACTTTTTGATAGGGTTGTTTGATTTTTCCTTGCTGATTTTCCCGAGTTCTATATAGATTCTAGTTATCAGCCCTTTATCGGATGCGAATATTTTCTCCCATTTTGCAGATTGTCTGTTTACTCTCGTGATAGTTTCCTTGGCTGTGTAGAAGCTTGGAATTCTATTCAGCCACAAAAAACAATGATGATATAGCACCTCTTGTATTACCCTGGGTAGAGCGGGAGCCCATTCTACTAAGTGAAGAATCACAAGAATGGAAAGACAAGCACCACAAGTACTCACCATCAAATTGGTTTTAACTGATCAACACTTAAATGCACATATAGTAATAACATTCATTGGGTGTTGGGCAGATGGGAGTGGAGAGAAGGGGATGGGTATATACACACCTAATGGGTGTGGTGTGCACCATCTGGGGGATAGACACACTTGAAGCTCTGACTCAGGTGGGGCAAAGGCAATGTAAGTAACTTAAACATTTGTACCCCCATAATATGTGGAATAAAAAAAGTTAAAAAACAACAAAAAAATATAAGTTGAAAATGCATTTAGTACACCTAACCTACCAAACATCATAGCTTAGCCTTACCTACCTCAAATGTCTTCAGAAACACTTACATTAGCCTACAGTTGGGCAAAATCATGTAACACAAGGCCTATTTTATAACAGATTTATTATAAAGAATTTTGAATCAAAATTCAAATTTCAAAGTATAGTTTCAACCAAACATATATCACTTTTGCACCATTGTAAAGTT
>NW_012143856.1:2653237-2691805 GCF_000956105.1 Propithecus coquereli | reverse complement strand
TTTGTCCTTTGTTTTCTGACTAGCTCACACCCTCTCTGGCTCCTCCCTCTTAAGTCACCTCCTGACTACCTACTGTTTTGCCCTTTTATTTCTGTACAGATGGTCCCTGACTTAAGATGGTTCGACTTACGATTTTTTGACTTTATGATGGTGCGAAAGTGGTACTCATTTAGTAGAAACCACAGTTTGAGTACCCACACAGCCATTCTACTTTTCACTTTCAGTACAGTGTTCAATAAATTACATGAGCTATCAACACTTTATTATAAGGTAGGCTTTGCATTAGATGATTTTTTTCCAACTATAGGCTAATGTTTAAGCGTTTTGAACATGTTTAAGGTAGGCTAAGCTAAGCTATGACGTTTGGTAAATTAGGTGTATTAAATACATTTTCAGCTTACAATGGATTTGTGGGGATGTAGCTGCATTGTAAGTTGAGGAGCATCTGTACTTTACTCTCTAAGAGGTCAGGGAGTTGTCTGGCTTATAGCTGAATCTTGAATACTTTAGCACAGTGCCTGGCATACAGCAGTTGAATGGTAGAAAAATCTCTTGCAGCTGATGCTCAATGTCATGCACAGCTTTCTTGCATGATTATGTGGATGGAACATGTCTCTGGCTGGATCTCTACTCCAGAGCCTGCTTCTTGGCCACAGACCTCTAGACAGGGTTTTCCCGAACCCTGGGGACAGGGAACTAGAAATAACATATCTTGAGGTTTGCAAAAATTAGACAGTCAGTGAACTTAGGTGCACCTAAGTAGATTCAAATGGGAATCAAGAAGATGATCACCTTTACTGAAAAAAAAAAGATAATCAAAATAATATAAGGTATATTAAAAATTATCTATTTTTGCCAAAGATCCAGAAAACAGTATGGCAATTTATGTAATCTGAGTTTTTGTGTGTGTGTATGTATGTGTGTGTGTTTGTGTGTGCAGTGACTTTTGAGATTCCTCAGGTTTGGGAATTTCATGGTACTTACCTTCAATGGTACACTGATCAGGGACTGGAATCTTCTTTCCGATTTCCATGGCATATGCTTTCACTTTACTGAGGTTTTCCTTTAAGTGCAAGTAGAGCTTATCTTGGTATTCTGTAGGACTTGCAGTTGTCTCTGGAGTTTCTTCCTGAAAGTTTTCTTTAACAGTTTCTGGCGAATTCTCTGACTCTAAATGTATAATATTTGGGTGTGAAAATGAAGAATTTCCCAGCTGTGATCTGTCAGCATCTGTCTTAAAGGGTGACTTGTCACTTCTTTGGCTAAGTGGGTCTATTTCTGAAAGAGAGACGCTGGCTGATATCTCTCCACTCTCTACATCTTCCCCATCATCTGAACTCATGCCCTTTGTGAGCACAGTGTGCAAAGCCAAACTTTTTGACCTAGAGGACAAACAAAGGGAAAGTTAAGGAAGTTATCATTCACCGACAAGGAAAAGAAATAGTAATAACACTGGGACAAAAAGTTACTTCTTCTGGAGTGTGAAACTGTTAACATGTTTGATAAAATGTAGAAAACCAATAAATTATGTAATAAATCAAACCTTTGAAAATCTAGGTCACTTCCCAAAACAAAGATTTAAAAATCAATTCCACGGCAAAACTGGCTGGAAAATGGTAGATATATTCTTTTTCTACTTTTGCTCCTGATTTTTCATCAGAAATCAAGAGAAGCCATTCTTCATATTGGCATATGTATATTTTAAAAATTAAGCCATAGGTTTGTTTTCCATTTGTATTTCCCATTTAAAATAGTGAGCTTCTTTGGATAATGAGAACATTGTGAATAATATCTCATTCATGAAAGGATAGAACTTTGGGTAGCTATAGGTAAAAGATATATAAAATGCCCCCCATAACAGCAGGATAACAAAACCAATAGCAAACATGAAGTGCATACTTTAAAAAACTAACCAAACAAAACTTATACCTGTTAAATCTAATGTTTTTTCTTTCTTCCTTAGAAACCTGGCCCAAACTATATCTTCTAATAGAGCCGGGGGTATTGCTCTCAGCATTTATTTTGTCTTCAAAAGCCTGGATTTTAACTTGGAGTTTTTCATGGTCTTCTTTTTCAGTTACCATGATCTTGGTTTCTTCCATTTTCTCAGGGGATTCAATTTCAGAGCTGATTTTTTTCCTAAAGGAATAGAAATTTTTGCATTAGATGCTAGTAATACACACCCTTCAGAACAGTATTTCTCTCTATTTGACTGCCTCTTGTTCAGAACTGAAAACTTTGCCTGATAATTTTTTTTCATTAATCACATACTAAATGTTTATTGAATACTTATTATGGGCATAGGTTTTTGAAATTGCTTCTATAGCTTATTTTGCCAGAAATTTAGAAACTGTGGTGTTTATGTCAACTTTGTATTAGAAATACTTTTTGAAGTGTTCAAAGAATAAAAAGCAGTTTTTATGGTCATCTACCATATTCTTATCTAGAAACTCTCCTAAAGTATGGCTTTCACATAAAATTCATGCCAGACGTTTTCTAGAAAATTTACATGTGCTGATTTGTACTATCAATTTTGCACTAAAATTGATAGGACAAGAATATTTCATGTGGACTGTAAACTCATAGTTTTGTTAATTTTATGGAAATCAACATAACTTTCACCTTGGAAACAAGAAATATCTTTTTGAATTTTAAGATATTGGACAAAGGAGGTTTTCTATAAATGACATTAATTGTTCCAAATATCTTTTATAGCAGAGTTTATAAACCACTCTGTGGGTCATTAAAATTACCTCCTTTAAGGTAGAGGTCATATGTGGTATAATTTTGGAATTCTTCTGAGGACTAATAGTGCCTTGGCTATAGCTAAGTGCCTGCAAATAAGCTGCAGAAATAGCTCTCTGATGCTCACTGAGGTGCTGAATGATTACAGAAAAGTAATATACAACTAACCTCCCTGATCTAGCTGGCCTAGAACTACTTTAATTCTTATTTAGCAATTGCTACCAATCATAACATGTCATGTTAGAATTAATTCTTTCCTTATAAAAACAAAGGTAAAATGAACTGTTTTCACTCACCATACTCCTGACATCAAATGTGTAGGCTTCTTTTTTCTCACACCAATTCTCCAACTCTCTGGACACCAAATGGGTGTCCTACAATTCACTTTGATCCTGGCACTATCTACCCAGAATTAGCCTGAGACTCCACAGACTGTGCCCAATTCAGATGCCAGTTGAAGGTATAGGTGCCCAGATTATCCAGACTCTGTCCAACTTGACTATAAAGTCATGAGATTCTCACAACCACCTCACCCTCCATGGTTCAATAATTCACTAGAACAACTCACAGGACTCAGGAAAGCACTTGAGCTTATTATTGCTGGTTTATTATAAAGGATACAACTCAAAAACAGCCAAATGGACGAGATCATAGGGCAAGGTAGAGGGGAAGGAGCACAAAGCTTCTGTACATTCTCTGATTGGGCCACCCTCCCAAAGGCTCAATGTGTTCATCAACCCAGAAGCTCTCCAAATCCTGTCCTTTACAGGTTTTTATGGAGGTCTCATTATGCAGGCATGACTGATTAAATCATTGCCACATGATTAACTCGGTCTTCAGCCTCTCTCCCCTTCTCAGAGGTTGGGGGTGAGAAGGTCAGAGGATAAGGTAGGGCTGAAATTTCCAGCCCTGTAATGATGTCTTGGTGTTTCCAGCAAACAAACCCCATCCCTAAGCAATGTAGGGGTACCCAGCCACCCATCATCTCATTAGCATACAGAAGACATTCATCACTCTGGAGATTCCAAGGGTTTAGGAGTTGTGTGCCAGGAACTGGGGACAAAGACAAAATACTTATTTTTTTATTACTCCACATAATAATCCCTAGAAATGTGTTCATCAAGGTGGTTTAATGATTTCGTTGGTTTGTCTGCGTGTACTTGGCTCTCATTAGTATTTTTCCTTGATGTTGAGGAAAGGGCCTCAGACTTATAGAAAAATCCCAGCTTTTTCAAACATATGGTTATTTTATCTGAAGGACCAAAGTGAACCTGGCATAGCTGGGTGAGGGTGAGGGAAAAACATGAATTTTTTTTTGAAAGCACTGCTTATCAGGGAGAACCAATGCAGAAGGGCTGGTGACTATTCTACCCATTATGGCATTGTATCTTCAGTGGGCCCACGTGAAGGTGAATTGGCAGGGTTGGATACTGAAGTTTTTCTGTCTGGCTCAGAGAGCAATCCTGGTGTTGAGGGAGGGTTTATGGCCAGGGACCCTCGGTGGTTAGAATCCACCTGTGAGTCCAGCCCAGGGACAATTGCTGATGGTTCAAAGTGGGAAGCAGAATTAATCATCTATTAGGTAACAAGGCAATTGTTTGTTGCCTAATAAAGTGTTGCTTATTTAAAATTTAAATTTAAATTTAAAAGTATTTTACTTATATAATTCGTATAGGTTTCCCATGGCTTTACATAATGTTCATTTATCTACCCATACCATGCTTGAACGAAATATACATGAGTAGATTTCAAGAACCAGTACATGGGAATAAAGGCTAATCCTGAAAATGATTTTTTTTTCTAACATATATGTGATACCGGCTGTACACAAATAGATGGAAGGCTTTGACATCTTTTAGCCAGAAGATTCTAGACGTTTACTCCTATTACAAATGCAACCAAAATAATGCTATCACTGGAAGGTATTTCAGAAACCATGGTGATTACCAAGGTTAATTTTAAAAGATCTAATGAACCTTCTCAACACAAGAAATTTTGGGGAGTATTATTTTTATCCATGTCAGTCCTTGTATAGTCACCAAACTAAAGTATTTCTCTGGTTCCTTGGAACTTAAGTCACATTTCAAAACTGAAAGATACCTTTATTTTAACAATTTCTAACTGGAATTATTAAAACTTAAAAAATTTTCAAAGCACAAAGCATAGCCCAAAATGTATAGCTCAGACATTGAGCATTATACAATTTTTAAAATTTTTTTATTTCATTTTATTTTTTTACAGATGGGATCTCAATATGTTGTCCAGGCTGGACTTGAACTTCTGAGCTCAAGAGATTCTCCTACTTCAGCCTTCTGAGTAGCTGGGACTATAGGCACCAGCCAATGTGCCAAGTTATACAAATTTTTAAATCTCAAAACATATGAGTTGTTAGAAGAACAATTTCTCATGAATTTATAATTTTTTCTCTCTGTGCAAAGCTCTAGGTTATAATAATAGTTACAATAATCACATTTTCTTCCCCAAAATTTCAAATTTCATATGATTATGGGATAAAGATAATTTTAGTGCACGAGTTTCTGATTTTTAAAATGTTTTTCTTACTTATAGAGAACTTTTATTTGGTGTACCCTTTATATCAATTTCACCATCTGTAAAATGGGGATAATAACTTTACATAACTCAGGGGGTTGTTGGAAAGATTAAATGACAGAATCAGTGTGAATCACTGTTCCTAGCACATAACAGGCAGCCAACAGACACTAGATTTTATCACTATTAGGCTTTGGGAGGAGATGGTCACTCAGGCCCCTTTCCCTGCCTGTGCCTCCGGTGACTGGGTATTGGTTACTAAGCCCCAGTCCCTGAATGAGTCAGAGCTTTAGTAGCTGGGAGCAGCCTTCCTTCACCCTCTGGTTGTTTTATAGCATCCTCCTGAGAAGACTTGGGGCGTGAGAGAAGTTTTGGGGTAATCCCTACACACCCACTGACCCCAAGAGGGGCAGGTTTAGTGCCTCTAGGGTAAGGTTGTCCGTAAAATACAGGATACCCAGCCAAATCTGAATTTCAGATAAATGACAAATATTTAGCGTAGGTATGTCCCTAGTGGGACATGCTAAATATGTATTATACTATATTAAAATTATTATACTTACACTAAAAAATACTAAGAAATGATTTGTTCTTTACCTGAAATTCAACTGGGCGTCCCGTATTTTTATTTGTTAAATTTGACAATGCTGCTCTGGAATAAACCCCTGTTGCTCGGCGGGCAGGGACCTGTGCTGCTCATCCTTGCTCCCCCGTGTCTGGCATAGTGCTTGGCACACGTAGGTACCTGGACTCTTTGTGGAACAAGTGAACTGAGTGGTGTCTGCAGTCAGCCTGCAAACCCCACCCCCAACCTCCTGAGGTCTACCAGATGCCTGTCAGGCACTGGGCACTCCTCCTGGCACAGCAGGATGCTATTTGGTACATATGAAATTTGGAGAGAAGCAGGGAGCTAGAGTGGGAACAAAAAGAGGAATTTGGAAAGGAGCAAATAAGAAGAGTGAAGAAGCAACAATAAAATGTCTGGGCCAAAGAAATGCTCTCTAGATATGAGGCTGATGAGTGTTGCTGATGAGTAGAATTCTTACTGCAAAGACTTTCTTTTCTACATCTACAGCATCTTGCTTGCTTTTATGATTGGGTGATTTGTATAGCACAGAAGTCAGGGATCGGGTGTGGCAATAAGAGTCACTGAGGCAGCCAAGGCTTCCAGATGGATCAAAGAGAACTTTCTGTCTCTGGCCATCGACCCTTCTGGGCATGCCAAAGAGTTTTGCTGGCAGGGCGTTAGGACAAATTTTGATTCCAATGGGTTGGAAAGTCAGGAAATAGTATTAATAAATAGAAGTTTTGTTTGGGTTTATAATAAATATTCCCTGCTCCTTTACTTCTTCTCCTTTTCCTTTTTAAATTTAATATAAAAAGATAGAAGAGAAGACCTTTTCCAGAGATAAACAAATTCTTCTTCTTTCCTTCTAGAGCAAGGAAACATATCACAGATATGCAAGTACTGGTGCAGCCATTGGTCCTGTGTGTGTGTTTACTTGTGGAGTGGTGGGGGTGGGGCCGGCAGGTTGGGCTCATGAAGGGGGTTGTTATTTCTTTTCCATTTGTCACTTTTAACCCCAGAGGTAATTTTATAGAAATCTTTGCCAGAGTTCTGTAATCCTCTAAATATTAACTTGGCCTTAACTCAACACACCACGTTACAAGAGGCTCAGATAATTTCCAGTCTGAATGGTTTCTGGTCTCTGTTGCCAAAGTAAAGTTTTTAAAAGTACCTCTAAGGATGCCCAGGAGGAGGCCTAATTACTTCCCTCCTGAGGACTCCCCTTAGAAACAGAGAGGCCCTTGGGCAGCTCACTGCTCTCACTAAGCTGGGAGATGAGACTACAAAACTGGCAGGGGTGGCAAGATTGGGAGCCTCTCTTTCTGGCTCTTCAAATAAAAAAAAAAATAATATCAGTTAATGTTTGATGATCTTGGCATATGATCCCATGTTGAGAATATGTCCTCCTGTAGAGTTAAGCTTGTTAGAGGAGAAGTAGGAGAACGTAATGACCCAAATCCACATCGGGGTCCTGAATTCTTAGAATGTTATGTTCCTTACTCCTCAGCAATTTCTTGGGTTATCAATCATCATAAGAATTACAGAGATGATCCCCCAGGTCCACAGTGCTAGCATCTGTTTCAAGGCTGCAAAGAATAATGCTGCTCAAACAGCTATGCTGGAATATTGCTGGAAGGAACAACAGTAAGTCTGGATTCTTGGTAATCTGTTCTGCCTCTGACCTGCTCAGTGGGCAAGAGCACAGATGGGCAAGCACCTGGTTATATGGTCATGCCAATGGTAGAACTTTGCTGAAATAAGATGGCTCCATGGCATTTTATTCACACTAGAATTTTAAAGGGATTTCAAAAAGACACAGTTGTGGAGAAATGGACTGAACATGACCTCACTGGGGAAAGATCTAGATTCATGACTCCAATCTCATGTTTATTTGTGATGTGGCAAATCTCTTTATAACTCTAAGTCTTATTTTTGTCGTATAAAAATGGGACTAATGATACTGCATCATCGGATTGCTGAATGTATTATATAAAGAATGGATTTGAGAGTGTAACCCATATAGAACAGACATGTCAAGCCATGGCAAAACCCTGAGTGGCTGCTGCTTAGTTTGGACATTTGACACTGAAAGTAGGAGGCTTGTGCAGGTGGCACCAAACCTGGAAGATGAGCTTTTCCTGCTCAAAGCCAGGGAGAACTATACAATCCCTTTTCCAACTGTAGCATCCTAAAGAGTGTGTACTAAAAGAAAGTGGCTCTCCTACTGTGTGAGCACACAAGGACTGGGAATTAGTTAATTTAAAAAATCTCTGTACTTCAAGTGTCAATTCTGAGCTACTGCAGACATAGAGAGAATTCCCTGCAATTTGAATAAAAGTATAAAAGTTCCGATACAAGGGAGTGACCCTCCTAATGCAGGTGCTCAGTCATTTGCTCACTTTTCAGTCTTTCAACCAACATGAGAAAGAATGAGACATGGAAAAAGGATCAGTAAAAAATTCAAAGCCCCCACCCTTGCTACCCAGTGTGGGGCCCTGGACCAGTGGCATCAGCGTTGCCTTGGAGCTTGTCGGAAATGCAGAGTCTCAGGCTCTGCCCCAAACCTGCTGAGTCAGAATGAGCATTTTAACACAATCCCCAGGCATCTGGTGGCAATTCAAGTTTGAGAAGCACTGGCTCAGACAATGAAGAACAGAATTTGAAGCATGACCAGGACAGAGGCATTTTCCCTCGATCAAGCAAGACTGCTAAGGGTGTCACTAATTCTGTAGTGAGGAGAGACTTAAAACAATCTGCATTACCTGGAGCTAGTGAGCTTTGTCATCGTTAGTCATTTCAGAGTCTCTGTAAATTCTGAGGTACAGGCATCTTTTCAGTTTTTGCCACTGATAGATACTGGTCCAGACAGACCTTGAATCTTTAGACAAGATTCCCGAGACTAGACTGGGCAGCCCAGGTGACCAGCAGCCTTAAGAGAAGCTTGCCCCATCCTAACAAATTGCCACCTGGATGTGGCACAAGTTGCAAAAGCACTTTGTATGTTATAAAGGAGTATAAAAATGTAGAGTAGCAATGTCGTCAAAGCACTTGGAATCAGGAGTGAGGCACATACTCTTCTCTGTCTAGGCTGACTTCATTGTCTGGGAGCAAGAGCAGGTAACAGGGTTTGACCGAGAGGATTAAGCAGTTAAAACATTGTCACTCTCCAGCATTTGACATTGGAGGAGCAGGAAAATTGAGTAAAATTTTTCTTTTTGATACATTCTCTCATAGTCTTCACCTCAAATATGATACCCTACCTCATTTTTAATAGATAGAAACATAGCTACTCCAAAATGGAGGGATATAATTTGTCAAAAACACATCAGCGACTGAGCCGGGATAGAACTCCATGCAAAATCCTGTGATTCAATTTCTAGTCTACGTAGAATTCAGCATTTACCTGTAGTAAAGACTAGCTAACAGCCTTCAGGCTGCCTACTAATAGAAAGCCCACCGTTTGCCTTATGATAAATACGAATAATATTAAGAATTGTTTTGCCTCAGCTGTAACCCACTCCACGGTGCCTGCATCTCACGGCTGAAATGGTGAGTGTTCATCATCTTTCATGTACTAAATTTCTTTACTTTAGGTCCCAAAGGAAAGTTTGAGGATAAAATGTAGATATTAAAGAAAGGTCTCAGATTTGTCTGGGTTCAGCTGCATCTAGGATCTAATGCAATGGTTTTCAAATTACCTGTAGTAAAAAGCTGTTTTTATGTTTTTTAAATCTTCATATGTCACAGGCCAGTATTTTTGTAAAAAACAGTAAAAGTAAATTATCAGAGAATTACAATGAATAAAAAAATACAATGTCCACTGATCATGCACTTGGGATATTGCAGCAATGTCAAATTTCTATGAAAGTTCTAACCTCTTATTTTCTTATTTTCAGTTTCCATAATAACTTTGTCACAGCCTGGTAAGAAACAGTTTGCACACGGGCGCTGGTCTAGTGGATATACTAAGTAAAATCACCTATTCTAGCCCACCCGGAACAAAGTGCTAATGCTGATAATGAACATGTACTGAGGGCTTTCTGTGTATAGGTACTCACCACTCTAAATCCTGTACATGAATTATTTCTCATGTAATTATTCTCATGAATTACTTCTCATGTACCTGTTAGTAGCTCCATTTACAGGTGAAGAAACTGAGGCAGAGAGATGTGGAGTAACTTACTGAAGGTCACTTAGTCCACCCAGCGTCAAATGCGGGTGTCCGCCTCCAGAGCTCACACGCCACACCCTGCCCTCCACACTTCCTCTCAGTAGATGCTTGGCTCAGGTTGCATCTGAATCTACCCCAGGAATAAATAATACATATTATGGGATTGGTGATAGCGCAGTAATCAAGAATTATTTCATCTAATATCTCTGAGTAACATCTCGTGGGAACCAGACACCAACAGAACAAAGTTGATGTATAGTCACTGAGCAACTCTTCACATTGGTTGGAAAAATGAATTTTGGCCCCTCTTTTAACCCAAACAAAAAAGGTGTTCAAAAAACTCAGAAAATGTCATACAAATGGCAGTTTTCAAGTTCAATCATGACAGATGCCAAAAAAGGAACAGGGAGCATTTAGGGAATCAAAATAGCAAACAGCTAGCTGACAAGGTCCAGTAAGACATGTCCGAGCACCAGCTGTCACCCCTTCCACGTGGGGTATAGAGGGTCAGTCCCTCTCACCTCTCCTCCACAGGGCACTTTTTCTTCTTCCTATTAGAACATTGGTGTTCTGTGTCTTGTTTGAAATGGGAAGCCAGGCCATAGGCGCTAGACAAAAGACACTGTTCCTTTTTTGTGTGTACTGTGTTTCGAACATTGCTATGTTACAGGAAAGGGGCCTGGCTCCCCTGGTGAAGCTGAAATTGGATTGCTCACACTCCACAGCAGGGCTGCCTGCCCCCCCATCCCCGCCCCGCTTTGTCCACACACTACAGAGCCAGCCCTCTGGGGCCTCACACTCCCTGGGCTGGCTCCATTGTCTCCAGAGCTGATAATGATGTCCCCTTCTTACATCTCTTGCTGATAAATGAATTCCTGAAATACCTTTAAAGACCTCCACATCACCCTAAAGCTGCTTTAAGGAAGGACAACTGGTGGAGTAAATGAACAACAGATGGAACATAAATGGAACCACATGTCAGACTTAGCCTCTTCAGTAGGAAGAGGGGCAAGGAACTGAAGCCTTTCCTTCCTTTCCTACGCATGGAGGGGTAACGACAGCCACAGCTACTGCCACAAATGGCTGTTATGATTTTCTTTATACAAGTGATCACCACTGACCTCTCTAGATTGAAAAGATATACTCGTTTCTTATTAAAACTCTGGCTTCATTCTTAAAAGTTAACTCGGTGGGGTGAAATTATAGTCAGCTTTTTCCAAGCAGGGGGCAAAATTGACCAGAACATCATATGTTTTTAATTATGGTCCTGACTCGTGTGCACTCCCTCAGCCAACAGTTGCTCTCAAAGAATGAATTTCCCTTTGTATAAACATGTCTTTCCTAAAAAAGTGGGAATTCTTATAAGCACTTTTAAGACCTTATTTTCCTTCTACAGAGCACAGGTTCTCAATATTAGCTCTTCGAGCTTGTGGGAGACAAGAGGGACACAGAAAGATACCTAACACCTCCAGGCAGGTGGCATATAGTGGAATGGAGAGGCAGTATGAGTTGTTACTGCAGCTCAGAGGAAAGTCAGGTCACTGTGTGCAAGGACGGATGGGGAAGGCCTCAAGGGGAAGTGGTGCTAAACTGGAGTCTTGGAGAATGGCAGCCTTCAATGGGAAGAGAGGCAGGAAGATGGTGTTCTAGAAGGTACTGGTAAAGGTTAGTGGGGTACAACTTTTGGGAGGAATAGGCAAAAGTCACCCATGACATTCCTTCAAATTCTTTTGAATTTTCTATGAAATACTGTGAACAGTGTAACTCTCGACCATGCATAAATTTGAGATCCATTGGACCAGATTAAAGGAAACTCAATGAACTGATATCTGAGCATTTACACTGTTGCTCCTCCAGGAATCACCATGGGCCTACAGGGGGGCGGGAGAGAATTTTACTTTATTCTTGTCCGTCCACAAGGTTTACTCCATTATGCCTTAGTATGAAGCCTCTATAATCCTAATGCAAGTTAAAAGACTTTAATGTGAGGACTAAACAATATAACAGAGGTGAAAGCCCCTATACAAGATCTGCTATGTGGTAGGGGCTGGTTAAAAGTTTAATCAGTCCTATGCATGCAGCATTTTTTGCAATGTTGTAGAGAAGTAATTGGCCTCCTGTTCTCTGCAAATTCTGTCATGGACTCAGTGAAGAGCCATCACCCTCAAACTCTTGGACAACGTCTTGGGGAACTGTGCATTTCACCAGGGTTAGGTTCCGATATGACTCCCAGGATGTCAAGATGGGAACTCTGGAATGATAGGTTGCAAAGGGTCTCACAGTTTGAAAACAGTCTTCACAGGCCATGTTGTCTGACTACACATTAGGGCCACACATTGAATCAAATCCTTGGCTCTTCTCCATAATCTATTTCTTTGATGTTCATTACATGGAATGTGACGTAAACCAAAATTTTGGGCCCACTCCAAGGAAGATAGATTTCCTGAAGTCATTCTTCTGTGAACATAATCTTCCTATTTTATTTTCCCTTTATTCTCCCCCATGTGCTGTGTTTTATTTCCTTCCCTTCATTGTTTCATATCTTTCCACTTATACCGAAATCAGATTTACACTTACCCAATCGGTTTTTACTATAGTTTACTTTGCATTATCTTTTTTTATTTTCAGGCCTGATTCTTAAAAAGAAAGAGCAAACACAAAATCTCATCATCCCTATTACCATCACCGCCAAATCAATAAAAGAAATACTACCTATTTAACTAAGCCAAAGTTTTGGGAAACTTTAATCACACACTTTGTCTTAAACTTTTCTTACAAACAACTTCTTTTTTTCCCCCGTGACTTTGATGGTTTTGGCTAGGGTTCGAAAGCTGGATCTGAGGGAACTGTAACCTTCCCCCTCCTCCACCTGAGACCTGGGGCTGTGTGCAGGGACCCTTTCTCCTGTTTCTTCTGATTTTGCCTTCTGCCTTTTGCCATCACCATCCTCTCTCCCTATGTGTTCTTATATCTGCTATTTATCTCCCCATTCCTGCTTTCTTTCCACAATTTCCATCCTCCAAGGTTTCCATTCCCAATTGGGGCCTGAGCCTAACCTCCTACTAAGACCACCTGTGACAAATTGCCCCCATTCTGATGGCGCCTGATTAGAGCAGCCTCCCTGGCGCCACATTCATTTGGCAAAGGCATCTCTAGTCAATGATCACTTGACTGCTCTGCTCAGCCACTCACAGAGCTGCCAGGAGCTCACTCTCTCCTTCCTCAGCTTCCACTGGGTCCTGGCCGGCAAACAGCCCGAGAACTGGGGCTGCCCGGAGGGCTAGACAGGGTTGTGAAAGGTACACGTCTCTTCCCCTGTCCTGACACCTCCTTTTCAATCCACAATTGCTATTGTACCCCTTTTGCTTCTCCCGAATTAATTTCAAAATCTAAATGCTTTGCTTGGCTGTTCTGTTATTTAGCCTCTGTTGGTTTATTATTTAGATATAAACATTCTTTCTAAAACAGAGGAACAGGAAAAGTACAATGTGCTCACCTGATGCAACTAACAAAACCAGCCCAATTTATTCAGAGTCATTTGGCACAAGGAAGGCTCCTGTGCGCTTCAGTTTTTCCGTCTCTCTAGGATGCTAATTGTTTTTCTTTTGATAATCTTGTAGTTTTGGCCTGAAGTCTAAAATCTGGCTTGCTGGGCTATGTGTCAGATTTGTAAATTAGATGACATCTGTTTTGAATTTTACCATCTTTAATTTTCTTTCAAGTTCTCTTCACTTATTCATTTCCCCTTTAATTGTAAGGATCAGACTTTGCTGTATGCTTTAGACAAAAGTGTAGACCTTTCTGCTTTGGGGGGCAGAGATTAAAATGACTGAAGCTAAATGGTCACAATGAAGGCTATTCAAGGAAAAGATGTTGGGAGAGAAGCCTTAGCAACCATCCCAGAAAGGATGAGCAGTTAATACAAAAGGCTGGCTGTCCACACCAACGTTTTGAGGTTCCCACCGAATAATTACAATTGATTAGAAGAAGATTGACAGTGAAAATTGAGCTGAGAGGAGTATTTTGAATAGAGAGGTCGAGGTGCTGATGACAGTGGTGGGGGTATGAGGTAAGTGGTGACCTTTTCATCTTTTCACATTTAATTGTGCTTTCTTTGTCCCCCATCCCAAAAAATAATAAAGGAAGGAGAACATAAACTCATTCTCATATATTCAGACTCCTCTTGATTGTGAGACCCTATTTTTCCCTCCTATCTACATATCTCCTAAATTCTTCTTCTCATGGGGAAATTGTTCATTGCTAATTGGGTTGGGCCTACTTATTAAAAATTAATTTTCCTGTTAAGATGCCTAATGATAACATTTTTTCCCTTTATATAAACTTTTTTACACATATAATCTCAGAGATGTCAGCTGGTCTCTTGAAATCTTGCACCTGTAGGGGCAATAGAGAATGGGTGGGCGCTGGCCAGGACGTGTGCTCAAGCTTCCACCTCAGATATGCGTTCCCTGTGGCTGGGAGAAGACATGAGCAGCTTGGCCGAGCACACGGCACACAATGGCTCCCCCAAAGAGACTCTAAATCGAATTTCTGAAAACGTGTCATAAATGTTGGCCAACAGTGACTTTGTGGTTGCGCATAAATGACAAATCCCTTCATGAAGCTGGTCTTGAGTTTTTTGGATGCTGCCATGTTTAGGTTGTTTCTAGTCAAGTCACGGGTCTGGGAAAAATGCTATTTTTGAATGGTATATGCATATAGCAGTGATTCTCAACTGGGAGAAATTTTGTCTCTTTGGGGACATTTGGCACTGTCTGGAGACATTTTTATTCTCACAACTGAGAAGGGATGCTGCTACTAGCATCTAGTGAGTAGAGGCCAGCATTGCTGGTAAACATTCCACAATGCACATGGCAGCCCCACAACCAAGAATTATCTAGCTCAAATATCAATAGCACCAAGGTTGAGAAAACATGGTATAGAAACATCTATATATTGAACCAGTTGACAACTTTTTATATGCTCAATCAAACCTGTTGTGTTGAGAGAAAAGGACATTTGCAATCAATCTTCTTCTGATGAATAGTTACTGACTTTGATGGCCATATTGGTCAGATAATATTCTCAGTTTGTAGTGGGGCCAAGAGACACTTCCAGATGGGCTGCTACCTCCTTTCTTTGTTATCAGCATCATCTTCCATGTCTATGCAGTCACTCAAGCTAGATGTCTCTGAGTTTTCATCCACTCCCTTCCCTTTCTCCTTACCCTACCTCACATAAGTGATCAATTCCTCATAGTTCTGTGCTGTCTCACTAAAATCTGCCCTGACTTCTTAGGCTTCCATCACTGACTTTGTCCAGGCCTCCCTCGTGAACTGTTTAGGCTCCAATAATAGCATCCTGTCTCTCTCTCTCTCTCTCTGTCTCTCTCTCGTTACCAGCTTGTTGCTCCAGCCAAATCCATTCAGTGCTCCACAATGTTAGTCACGCCTCATTCACCTATTCCCTTGGTAAAAAAAAGATATTTGAATACTTACTATCTGCTAATTACTGTGCTAAAACCTGTGGTCATTCCCTGGATTAAAATCTTTCCAAACCTCCATGTTGCTTATTGAACAAGCCTCTTACTTCTAATACAGCACGTAAGGTCTGTGATTATCTACCTCTAACCTAACTCTTCAGCTTACCCTCCTGCTCTACCTTGATGTACTTGCCCCAGCCACATTGAACAAATTATTTTTCCTTAGTCTGGGCCACACACTCTTAAGTCCTTGTGTCTTTGCATGTGCTATTACCTCTATTTGTTATGTTCTTTCTACCCTGACCTGGGGAATTCTCATTCAACCTGTGCAACTTAACTAGTGCCTCGAGAAATGTCTGGCACATGGAAGATGCTCAATAAATAGGGAATGAACTTAAATTTCACCTTCTCTGTGAAACATTCTTCAATTCCCTGGCTGCTGATCAGTGCATCTCTCTTACTCCATACCCCATTGTATGCATGTCTACCAAAGCCCCATCACACACACTGACTGTGAACCCCATAAAGGCAAGATGTTGTCTCATGTCCCTCAAGATCTCCAGGCTCTATGCTGTACTGAGCCTAAAGTGGACGCTGTGACTAAGGGCTCACCTCTGTATCAGGATGGCTTGTGTTTTGGAAATCCTTGTTTCATACTGGAAATGGTATACATCATCCGCTATGCCAAAAGCCCACCAAATTTGACACTGGTCTCAAATGGGGCCCTGCCCCTCCTCCAGAACTGCATACACAAGATTGAACTGTGAAGGTGGGGTTTGAGTCCATCCCCTACCGCTTAGTCACTATGTAACATTGGGAAGATATTTATTTAACCAGTCTCTGAGCCTCTGTTTCTTCTTCTGTAAAGTAGGAATGATGATATCTGCCCTTCTTGTCTTACAGGACAGTTATGAGGATCAAATGAGATTATGCATTGGAAAGCACTTTGTAATTCTAAAAGTCATAAAGCTTTTCAAGTTTCTCACTATTCAAAATGTAGCAAAACAAAAAAAATAACACTCCCCAAACCATAAAGTCTTCTTTTTTTCCCCAAGGACAAACTTCTTGGAAAAGCCAGTTTTGTGCATTTTGTATACTCTCTCTGTCTTCAACCCAAGGCATCCTGTTTTTTGCCCCACCAGACCACTGGCAGCTTCCTCTCCATAATCATCAATAATTTCCTCATGGCCACCACCCAGGGACACTTTTCCGTCCCTCTCTCATTTGATCTGACTCCAGTCTGCCTCTTCCGGAGACATTCTCTGCACTGAGGCCAGACTGAGCTTCCTGAGATATGGGTCCTGATGACATCCTGCCATGTGCAAAACCCCACAATGACTCCTCACTGCCTACAGGGTAAAATTCAAACTTCTTAGTAAGGTCTGTCGGGCCCACCATCCTCTGGTCTCTGCCTACCACTTCATCAGCATCTCCTGATGTTGTTTTCCTTGTAACATATACCCTAGTCAAACAAAATCACTTCTGTTTCCAGAAAGTGTGTTGGTACACACTGCCCAAAAGACAGCCTGGTGCAATTCGGTCATCTTTCAATACCTGGTTCAAAATATCACCTCTTCTGGGAAACCTTTCCTGATCCCAGCTTCCCACCCTCCTTCCTTCCATATAGAAGAGCAGTAGATACCCCACCTCAAACTCTTTGAATCCATCTTGATTAGCATAATCTTCCTGCCATTCTCTAATTATGCACTTAAATATCTATCTCTTCTACTAGACAGTGAGCTTCTTGAGCACAAGGAACATGTTTTATCTCTCTCTTTGTCTAGCTCCCTGGCACATAGTAAACTTTGTTAAATTGTTCAGTCTAACAACTTAAATTGTTAAATGCTTGTTGAGTAAATATATGTTATAAAACATTATTATTTGTATTACATTCTTATTCCTTTACCATATTTTGTGCACTTTTTTGATTTTTTTTTTTTTTTGGTTACATTCTGATTTACACAGATTTAGAAAAAAAATTTTGGCAAGTACCATAATTTATTCAGACATTATTCTCTGTTGAGATAGTGAGTGTGGCTTTCCTTGGGAACTTTCACACCTATAAAGGAAAGCTTAGCTGTCTGTGCTCTACCTCCATGTGTTCTCAACAACTTCCTGAATTGCAAGGAACTGCTGCTCACCTGCCACTACCAGCCTTGGCATTTTCCAGTTGTCGGGTAAGGAGTTTGGCAATGGCGGTGAAGCTGTTGCTCATGCGGAAGATGTCTCTGCTCTGAGGGCCCAGGATGGAGGAGAAGGTGTCGGTGATGCTCTTAATCTCCAGCAGGAGAATATGATGAAATGAATGCTCCATGTTGGCCAACTGGCTCACTAGGTACACCAGGCAGCTCCTGGCTCTTTCCTGCCAAGAACAATGAAGAAAACAGGTCTATATTTTAAAAGAAAATCCAAGTAGTTCCATGACCAGCAGATGACAATTCTATTAGGGAGTTGACTTAGGGAGCTAGCTGAAGCTAAATCATAAGTTTCATTCATCATTCCTCTTAATCTGTTTCTTTGAGATTTTAAATTTGTTCCTGATTTACAGGATAAACTAATATACAAATATTCCCATTAGCCTATCTTTCCAGGTCAAAACCTCTCAAGCACCATCAATGATCTGACCCCACACATCCCCTCTTCCCAACTATGCGAATCACTGACTCCACCTGCATGGCACAGGTGTGGTCAACAGTCTCAAAGTGAGCCTTGACCCTAGCTCCCTCAATTTGTCTGTCTGTCAGATGGCCACATATCCCACTGGTGTGTACAGTTTACTTCCTTTCCACAGGTATTCTTGCTCCTTTGTTCACTTTAAACATCTTTCAAAACATGACAGTTTTTATGTGCTTGGCCAATTATATTATCTAGCTTTAACCAACTTAACTCTCATGAGTAACTTAAATAAGTTTCTTCAGAAAAATTGAAGATTAAGGACACTATGAATAATGTAAGCATGAGGAAATAACAAGAAAATGGCTCAGCTGACACATCTCTTACACCTATTAAATCTCCTCATTAGCCACATAGGGAGGTAACGTGATCTAATCCAACATGACTAGAAGTTAGCCAAAACAAATTCAAAATTATCAAGAAGGTTATTTGAAACGTAGATTTGTACCCAATGGAAGTAATGATATACCATTAATTTAAAGATAACAATTTAAAGTATGGCTTATTTCATCTTTAACTTCTCTTTTAAAGTCTTATTTCTTGTGTATGTTAAAATTTTTTATAATGTTAGTATTATGGAACATATGTATAATTATAAATAAGTATGTATTGGTGGTTGCTGCTCAAAGTCCTTCTGACTGATTGGTACATGGGTTGAAATTATTATTCTAGTTAGGAATTATTATTTACCCTTTGTTCTAGCATTTGAAGTTTAATTTCCTTCAAGGGAATTCTGTGTGAATTTTCACTGCACTGTAGACTCTTTTAAAAATCGTGTTTAGTACTTAATTGCATTTGATTATTTGCTTACCCATGCTTTTATTCAATCACCAAATAGATACTGCATGCCTATAATATGCATGTGCTAGACTCTAGAGGGCAAAGGTGGAACACCTTTAAGGGACTCATGATTCCTCCTTTCATTTAATTCCCTAATGTTTACACGTGTCAGTCAAGTGTCCTGAAGGGGCTACTTCTCATTCATCAGTCATCAACCTGGCACGGACTTGAGCCTGTAGATTTTGCATCCAGTGTGTGTGTCTCAATTCACTGATTTAAGCAAATCTTATGTGTCAAAATATGAACTTATAAATAAAGTATGTAGTTGCAAAGGAATTCTGTGCTTTACAAGAAATGTTTACTATAGAAGAGATTTGGGTAGTGAAGTCCCCTAGTCTTTAATACTTAATTTTTGAAGACTCCATGTACAGTTGCACTGGAACACACTTTTGGGGAAAGTGGGGTACATCTGCCAATCAAGGCTTTGATTATTTTTTAAGCCCCACTAGGGCACAGAGCTCTATGGGTGTGTGGGACAGAGGCTTGTGCTTCCATAAGCTGGACAGCTACTTGAAGCTGAAGGTATTTATTTATTAAAGGATAACAATATTAAATGAATGAAAAATAAAGACCATTGGCACATATTCCTGGCAGCCCCTGTTTCATATTTTGGCTCATACAATTGCCAGATTGCAGAATGACACTTAAATGTTCTTGGATCCAAGAGTTTTTTTTGTAATATAGACTCATTTATTCATACAAGGGCTCTATGCGTGAATTTACAGTATGCAATGCACCACAGGGGCATTTTCTATTCCCCATTTAAAGGGAAAAGCTGGATGTGGGGGGTCCCTATCATATGCCAGGCCCCATTCTAAAAGTTAGGAACACTGCACTGAAGAAAAAGGACAAAAATCTCTGCCATCATAATAAGGCAGAGAGAAAATAAACAAAATACCTATGTAAGATATATAGTGTGTTGGATGGAGAAATGTGCCTCAAAGGAAAATGAAGCAGAAGGGGGAGTTGGGGGGTTGTCAGTGTTAAACAGTGTGGTCAGGTCACATCTCAGAGAGAAGGTAACATTTGAATTCTGCAAGGTTTTGGAATCTAAACCCAGAGTACTCAGTAACCTTAGAAAACAGTTATAGTAAAATTCATTCTGCTTGATACAGGGAGGCAGGAAGATATAGGAACAGGGACACACGAGATGTGGCATTTTATCTATTATTTGTCCTACTGAAAATGTAATTTCAAATTTCAGGTAACTTCCTCACCTTTAGAGTCAGATTCTTCTTTAGCATTTTTAAAAGCTATTTCACAAACACTTCATTTGCTTATCCAATAAGTGTTCCCAAGGTTTCATAAAGAATCCTTCTCACTATAAAAATTAGCAAGCCCCTTCTTTAAAGCATATGCCTTCTAAAAGGTGAATTAGGTGGCTGTGTGGAGATTTGCTGAAATCAACATAATTCTGAATGATCTTCTGGCAGCCAAACTGAGCTGAAGGGAATATCAATCACAGGGCAGGAACAAGAAAAATTATAACTGCCTGGAAGTAAAGTATGAAACCAAGCCAACCTCACATCGTTTGTTCTGAAACTCTGGAGCACATCCACGTACCTCACAGGGGTAACAGATGTGATTTTGGATTAGAAAGTTGATATTCGGGCAAGAAGGGGGTTAGGAGATCCTGATTTCTTTCTCGGCTCGGTAATATTTTGTCTCTGGAGGCTAGTGACTGCATTTTTCTGCTTTTAGTCGTCCACTGTGGGAATAGGGTCTGCAGCACCTGTGTGCCTTAATTGTGGGCCTGACCCTATCCCTTCTGACCCATAGAGAACACTTAGTCCGAATGCCAAGTTTATTCTATATACTTGTAAGGTATTTAATCACATAATCCTCCAAATAATACTATGAGGTCAGTACTAGGATCGTTGTCATTTTACAAGGAGAAAACTGGGCATGGAGAGGAGGGCAACTTGCTCAAGGCTTAAGGTCACATCTGCCCTCTCTGTCTAAATCTGTACCGTCGCTGGCTATGCCGCCAGCCTCTCCCACCCATGCACATATGTTCCATTTTTTTTTTTCTGCAACTCATTCATCTTCTCCCCATTACAGATTGTTTTGCAGCTGTGACCTATCTTGGGTGTGCAGATTGAAGACTTGGGACAACGATTTGCTTTTCGTTTACAACTCAGTTGTTTACAGCAGAATACGAAAAGTATAGTTAGCAATGACATTAGAATGATGTGGTCCTTTTCATTTAGGTATTTTTAATTTAGTTATTTAAACATCATAAATACTCTATAAATACAAAATAGATCAGGTTTCTCAAACCTTTTGGTTTCAGGACCCCTTAACCCTCTTAAAAATTCTTGAAGACTCCAAAAAGTTTTTGTTTTCTGGGTTATATATATTTTTATTTATCATATTGAAAATTAAAACTGAAAAATTAAATAAACATATTTCCATGAAAAATAACATTTTCAAAAACAAAAAACATAGTGAGAAAAATGGTATTCCTCTGCATTTTTGCAAATTTCTTCAGTAACAACTTAATGGACAACATCTGGATTCTCATATCTGTTTTTGATCTGTTAAATCTGGTCTTATAAAGATATGTAGCTGGGAAAAGGGGGGCTATTTTCAAAATAGCCTTGATAATTGTAAATATTCTTCTTGGACCTTATACCAAAACTCAACAAGCAGTAGTTTCTTAAAGGTCAGTTGCAATATGCAACATTAAATTTTTGTATCCTATTACATTAAAATCCACTCGTCTGTTTTACACTTTGAATAGATCTTTTACCCATGCATGATTTTGTAACATTAAGCATTGGTCATTGGGAAAATACTGGTTCAGTGAGTTAGACGTATCTTCCAAAAGTTAATTATATAATATCAAAAACATTGCATTCATTATGATCTCATTAGAAAAGTCTTTTAAGTCTTAGGAAACTGCCAAGTTTACAGTGGTGGATGCAGATTCTCCAAAATTCTAATTTTCACTTGTAAGCTCAAATTGTATCATTGGCAACAAATACTAATATCAGTAGTTTTGCTTGAAGTGAAAGGCTTACTTCATTTCCCAGATAATTTCTACCAAATTGCCAAAACCAAATAATCATAGGTTGTTTGTCAGACATTATTTCAAGTAAAAACTGTTCCATGAAAAAAGTGGTTACTTTAGCTGGTAGGCCAATAACACAAGTGCTTTTTCTTAAAATACAAGACCATTTAGTGTCTCTGCAGCCCCCCTGCTTTCCTCCACCCATGGCAGGCATCATCCGTTGATTACAGCACTCTTCCCTGCTGACCCGAGAAGCTGCCTAAGACCCTTTCTCAACGCCATCCTCCTTGTGAGTGGTTCTTAGCCCTGGTTGCACATTGGAATCACCTGGGAAGCTGCTAGAACAATTCTAATGCCCAATAACCCCCTCCCCCCCGCTTCCCAATTCCTATTTCATTTCACTGAAATAGGCAGAATCCAGGGATAGGAACTTTTAAACCTCCCAGATGATTCTAATGTGTAGCCAGGGTTGAGAACCATTGGTCTATGTAGAGTCCTAAATCTCCCAAAATTCGAGAATTTGCTAATTTAGGAAATGTGGATTTGGTCCTATAGTCCACATTTTTCTCTCCCCTATCCTTTATCAATTCCCAAAAGTAATGAAAATTATATATTTGGTTGCCTGAATAAAAATATTTTATTTTCTGGGCATCTGTTATTCTTGATGTAAACATTATCTTTCTTCATAGTTCAACTCTCTGAAGTCTCTGCACACACGAGAGATACACTTTAGAGGCCGTTAAAAATGTAAAGCAAATGAACTTATTTTTAACGCTTTTTCAATGGAACTTAACCAGGGTGACCCCAGGATTTTCTTAGAAGCCTGAATGTGGCCTGTGGTACTCAACTACTTGGAGGTATATTTATTCCATGGAAGGCCCATTCCTAATGACTGGGCGTGGGTTGCTAGCCCCAGACCAAGAGTTAGAGGGTTTGTACTGCTGCCTCCTCCCACCCCAATTCTTCTTTGGCTGCAAGAAATTCTGGAGTAGGGGGACCAACTCTTTCTGTTTGCCCTGAGATTTTCCCAGTTTTAGCCCTAAAACTGCCTTGTCCCAGGAGACTCCTCTATCATGGGCAAATCAGGACAGCTGGTCACCCTATTCTGGGGTCCGTGGACAGATAGGAAATTATCTCAGCTCAGAGGTCTCTGCTTAACAGACTCACATTGCAGGTGAATATGATCACTATATATACTTCTGTGTATACAAACGGTCAGCCGTCCACATCCTTGGGCTCTGCATCCACAGATTCAACTAACTATAGATCAAAAATATTCAGGAAAAAGCAATAAAAATAACAATACAACAATAAAAGATACTACAAACAAAAAACCAATATAGTATAACAACTATTTATGTAGCATTTACATTGTATTAGGTGTTATAAGTAATCTACAGATGATTTAAAGTGTGGGAGATGATGTCTGTAGGTTACGCAAATACTATACCATTTTATATAAGGGGCTGGAGCATCCTCAAATTTTGGTATCCTTGGGAATCCAGGAACCAATCCCCCTTGGATACCAAGGGACAACTGGATGAATGTATATGTAATATATTTACATGTACATTCAATTCTCGTTATTTGTGGTAGCTATATTCTATCAAGTTACCACAAACACTGAATGGGACAGTACTGAAGTATTGCTTCTAGGAGAAATGCAGGGTTAAGTTCACTGCAAGCCTCTGGTCACAACATTTTCATCAACTGATCAATACGTAACTTTTTAAAAAAATATGTATTTCTGCTTAAATACATCTTGTTTAATATATATTATTGATTCATTAAAATTGTACTCCCTGGCAACAGCAGTGTAACTCATGCCTGAGCAAAGCTTATCTAACACATGTATTTTCTCTATAAGGCATATCACATCTTCTCATGCTTAGGAACACTAGGGAGCACTTCAGCATTACACTTGGGGACACTTTAAACAGTGAAATCACTACAAAAAAAGGCACTAAATAGGCCATGAAAAGAATAGACAATTATTTACAGTGTGAGAGCTGAAACAAGAAGGCAGAGCACTGCCTTGTTCGACCTTAGCTGGGAACAACTAAAATGTTTTGCTACTTTGCACATGTCTACGAATGACCATGAAAGCTCTATGAGTATTGATTCAGGGTCACAAAGACAGTTTAGCAAGAAGGTGAATTTGAAAATATGAAACCACTGAGATAGATAGATAGATAGAGATGAGTAGGTAGATAGACCAATTGATCAATGGATCTCAGATCTTTGTAGATCTTCTACAAAAGGAAAAAGATGTTCTGCTATTAAGACATGATTTTCTATGAAGTCATTGCAATTGTGCCTGGAGAAATACAATGTCACCTTTACTGAGGTCAAATGAAAATTGTGTTCGAGTTTAGATGACCAGCATATCCTCCAGTTTGTCTTTCCCTGTACTTCCCACTATCAGCAAATCTTATTGCCTTCACACTAATTGGAACTTTCTTTCATTAGCAAGTCACTATAAATGCAAGTGCTATTTTCCATCCACATATTAACTCTTCTCCCCATTACAGATTGTTCTGTAGCTGTGACCTAACTTGTGTGTGCAGATTGAAGACTTGAGACAACTATTTGCTTTTCATTTACGACTCAGTTGTTTACAGCAGAATACGAAAAGTGTGGTTAGCAATGGCATATGCTGAAATCCTTTTATTGTTCTTTCTTGGTTCTCCCAGTAAAAGGGCAAAAAAAAGATGTTTGAATAATGTCATCTTTTAAAAGAAGAGATCCATTGGTTTGAAAACAATGAACGATGCCTGAAGGAGAATTGTAATTATGAGAAAGTCAAAGGAGAAACTTATTTGCTAATCCTTTTTTAATGGAATCTGATATGCTTGGTAAGACATTTTTGAAGTGGTATTAATTGGAGACATTGAAATCTGTTTCATTTTAGGAGCTGGTTGTGACCTGGTTATTTGTGACCATTTTTAAAAGAATAGCACTAAAGTATTTTTCTCTTTCCCTCCCTCCATTAACAACTTGGTTTCCATTAGAGCAGACCTTTGGCTACTGGAAGACCTCCCTCTCCTTCCCTTCCCTGTACTCTCCTGTGACAGTTAATTTTATGTGTAAACTTGACTGGGTTAAGGGATACTGAGATAGCTGGTAAAATATTATTTCTGGCTGTGTCTGTGAGGGTGTTTACAGAAGAGAGTTATTTGAACAATAACTTAGTAAAGAAGATCCACACTCACCAATGTGGGCTGGCATCATCCAATCCATTGAGGGCCCAGATAGAGCAAAGGCAGAGGAAGGGCAAATCTATATCCTCTCCCATTGATTTTATTTCTCTGGAGAATCTTAATAAAACTCCTATAAGCATTTTTAAACCAATTCTAATGTCACTTCTTCTGTGCAAACACCCCCGACTCTCCCAGCCAAAGTTGGTTGCTCCTTTCTCTGTGTTCCTCAGACCTCTGGCCGTGTCTTCATCAGAGGCCTCACATCCTTGCCTGGAATTTTTGTGTCAAGTTGACTCTCTTTCTTCAGTGTGCCCCTCAAAGGCTGGACCATGCCATGTTCATCTTTGTACTTCCAGTGCCTGGTACATTTCGTGACATGGAGTAATGTCTATTGCTATTGGAAATTTCCACCAACGCCCACAGCAGTCCTGGACACAGCTCTGGAACTGTGAGGGTGGTGAAATCTAATGCCTGTCAGCAAAGAAGGAATTTTGATCTTCCTACCTTGTTTTAGGGATAGCTGTACCAATAGGTGTTTTTTTCTTTTGGTATGGCTGGCTTTATATTGAGACAAACTTGGGATGATTTCTACCTCTGTCCTTAATTAGCTGTAAAACTTGGAGCATCCTATTTAACTATTTTGAGCCTATAAACTGGAGGTAGCAAAGGTAGAAGTTCAAAGATACATTTGATTGCCACTTTTTTCTGTTGGTAGAACCCCCATCCTACCATAAAGTAAAAGTGACAGCTATTCAATTTCTCAGGCTCCTTTGCAACTAGGGATGGGCAATTGGACTTGAGGTGAAGTTTTCTGGAGTGGGACACTGCTGGGAAATGTTTTTTTCCCAAAATAAAAAGAGAAGGAGGGATACATCCCTTTTCCTTAATCAGACATTGTTGTATCTACATGGCCTACCTGCGTCTGGGGCAGTCACCTGCAAGTGTGAGGGGGCATGTTTACACGGCTAATTCAAATATACTGAGCACAGTGGAGAGAGAATGAAAAGAGCCTTATCATCAAAGCCTCTTGATGACATTATAGAACCGAACGAACCTTGGAAGATCATGGTTTCCAGGCTTCTTGTTATATGAGTTAATAAATATTCTTATTGCTGAACCAGATTTTGTTCATTATGCTATTACAAAACTCATTGGACATAAATACTTCATGATGTTGTTGTAAAGAATGATGAAATAATAACTGTAAAGAATTTGGCATAGAGTTGGTGATTAAACAATGATAGCAATAATTATTATTATAATGTTATTTTTAATATGATAAGATGATGCCAGAAATATCAATGGATTAAAAAAGTAAGTCACTTGGTAGAGCCTGCATGTTTCATTATAAAGATTATTGTTATCAAGGCCAGGCATACTATCCAGCACAGAGTAGATGTTCAATGATTCTATTTTTTTGACACTATGGCGTATATATATGAAAGAATGTACATAAATATATGTAAGTAATGAAACAGAAGTATTGATGGCATCTGTGAGCCCTTCCCTCTCCCATCTCCCTTCCTTCCTCCCTATTCCTCCCTTGCAGAGAAACCTATATCAAGTTTTAAAAGCCATTTTTAACCAGTGGAAATCACTCTGGGAGAGGTAAATTTCTACCCACTGGAGGTATATAATTCTTTGTCCTATTATACTGGAACAGTTTTGGGACCTCCTATTCAGTTGTTTGTTCAGAGTTTGAGATATTAACCTCTAAAATAAAATTTTAATATTCTCATTGACTGATGGGTTTAGAGCCACTTTCTTTAGAAGATCCAGAACCGTAACTAAGACCAAGCCACCAAATCCTGCTAACCCGGCTCTCCTATTGGATTCAGCTGGTCTGTCTGAGCAGTGTGTTAAGGTTCCCAGCCACGCTCAGGCCTACTGAACTGCACCCATGCTGGAGATTCATAGCTTTCTCAGACGTTTTCCAGTAACAGCTTAAATAGTTCTACAGCCTAAAATCTTCCCTTGTAAAAGAGATGTGATTAGGTATTTGGGTTTCAAGAAGCTTTATTTACTGCGTGCAAAGTAGAGGTGGTAAATAAAGGACTAGCAAGGAGACTGTTGACTGTTCAAATTGTCAGTATACGTGAAATATTTTCTTTGGAAAAATGTTAACATGGAAAATTTTACTTTCAGATAATGCAAAGGTGGTGGTACCATGTATTGTCCTCACAGTTGTACATTGTTTGAGCAGGTGAATGCAGTAGTGTGGTGGTTTACAGAGTGGGCTCTGAAGCTCCTTCAGAGTTTGAAGCTGGCACTGTGACTAACCAGACATGGACTTTGGGCAAGTTTCTCTCACTCTTCATGGGCTCAGTTTATAAAATGGGTTAAGCATGGTACCTGCTTCATAGAGTGGTTGTGAGGATTCAATGAATTAAAAACACGAAGCATTCAGAACAATGCCTGGCATATAAATGCTACATAAAAGTTAGCTATTATTATTACTTAAGTGTCAAAAATTCTAAATGCGAATGCAGAAATATTTGAATTACCACAAAAACTAAAACAAGCCATCTCAGAAGCTATATAGACCATTAATTTTTCCCTGTTAATTTATTTTGTGAATTAATAACAGTTTGGAAATTCTAGAAATGTCCAAAACCCCCAAACCAACTCAGTTTAAACAAATGTGGGCCAGTGTATTGATAACTTGCAAAAAACAGTTTACCTAGAAGTGAAATATGCTCAATATTTTACTGAGAAATCCAATTTCCTTTTTTAAAAAAGTTACATGATTGCATCAAAACACTATATGACTTAAAATTTTCGTAGTGATCTGAACCCAATTTTAGCTCATTATTAATAGATATCTAGATCTTTTTCTCTTTGCAATCATTCCGTAGTCTTTTTCAACTTTTTCCTGTTTATAGAGTAAAAATATTATAACAATTTCAATTCTGCAAAAAGTTGCTGTTATTCAAGTAAGCAAGCCAGTAAAGGTCAAGCTATCTAGGAATCTATAAGTTTCAAGATAATTGCATAATTAATAAATTTCATTCTTTAAAATTATGCCACCCAGACAAGGATATGCTATTCTAGCCTTAAAAATATACACAAATGATGGCAAGGAAAGTAGACATCAAATGCTAGTCTATCATTTTCTAAAACTAATACTCAATAATGTTTTTAACAGAACATTGAAAAGGCAAGTTGCCCGAAATCTTTCTTTTCTGAAAGAAAGCTGAGAATAAAGAAAAACTTTGTTATTATCTTTCTTAGGTAGATAATTCTCCAACTTTGAGCTGATTTTTAGAATAACATTCTGAAAAGCCACATTCTTCAATTCTTTCTTTTGTCCTCAAAGGATAAATGTCTCAATTTTTCTGTATATCAGTTTTGAGTAATTGAATACATTTTTCTATGCATTGATAAAAAACTCTATTAGAATTTAAACATATTTACATATTTTAAATGTTCATTCAGTCACATGTAAAGGGAATAAGTTCCCATTCTTTATTATTTTTGATTCAGTTTTCAGGAACTAAATCATAGTTTCTGTGGGCACAAGGGAGAGTAATAAATCATGCTTAGTAAAACAATGCTGTCTGGGCAAAACAATTCTTAAAAATAAATGCCAGTAATAAAAGTTAAGAAACAGTTGATAAAAACAGATGTATCCTTTGTTTTGTATGAACCTCAAATTTTGTAACATGGCAAAAATTAAAGACAAATTGGACTCAGTTCAACACTATGCATTTGGCCCAAAGTAAACTTATTCTTGTGAAAAAAATGATGATAATTTTTGTATTTATAAAGCTATTATGGCTTGGGTTTATTTAAGTGTAGAACTTACTATATCTTCCTCAAAAAGATGTTTGAATGAAATTGATTTAGGATTTAAAATAGAAATCAGAGGATATGAGAGGAGGCTTAACTTCATGCCTATGCTATTTGGGACAATAATGTAACCAAATAAATTGTGTCTTTAGTTTGATTGATTTTTTTAAAAAGCAGAAAACTTGACATGGTCTGCTATCAAATAAATTTTTTTAATTTAAAGTATTTTTCCCAAATAGCATTCAGTGTGGCCACATTTATGTTTTAAAACCCAAATCCTTCTCCATTTGTGCTGAGGGTTTATTTTCCAGCATCTTTTCATTGCATTGATCCCCAAATACTTACGAATCTTAAAGCTTGTAGAATTCTATCTAATTTGAGCTTCAAAAATAGTGTTATTTTGTGGATTGACAAAAGATTTAGAGTTCTGTAGTTTGGACTTACTCTTTAAAAACTAGGGGCTTGGGAACTTAGCCTCTTAAAGGTAAATCTTTTGTGTGGGCTCAAGGGACCCAGAATGAATTGCACTGAGCCAGAATTTCTTCTTCCACTATGCCATGGTCCCCCATGTAAATGACCTCTCATTGATTATCCTGAACAATGGTTCCACTATTTCTTTTGCTTCAATTAAACAAACTTTTTGAAAGACCGCTGGGGACTTTAGCATTGAAAAATTTCTAGAGAACTCCAAGAAGCAGCCCATCTTTAATTATACAATATTTGGTTAGCAAATGTGTTGTAATCACTGAGTGAAAGAAACAAGTAACTACAGGACTTCTAGCCCAATCTTAGAAACCATTTTGAAGAAAGATGTTTGTTATGGGTCCAAAAAGAGAAAGAAAAGAAAGAAAAAGAAAAAAGAAAGAAAGAGAGAATGTATTTGAACCTTTTGCCAGGAAAAAGTGTGTTTTTTGCTCATTAGAAAAAGAAACGGTGTGGTAAGATTTAACTCAGATGAACTACACATCAGCTACAATTGAACTTTCCATGATTTACTCATTACATGACATAATTTACTCATTATATAGATGCAAGGCGCCTATCTTTCTTTGTACCTACTTATTTTAAAAATAAATGGCCTAGGCCGGGCACGGTGGCTCACGCCTGTAATCCTAGCTCTCTGGGAGGCCGAGGCGGGCGGATTGTTTGAGCTCAGGAGTTCGAAACCAGCCTGAGCAAGAGCGAGACCCTGTCTCTACTAAAAAGAGAAAGAAATTAATTGGACAACTAAAACTATATAGAAAAAACTAGCCGGGCATGGTGGCGCATGCCTGTACTCCCAGCTACTCAGGAGGCTGGCAGGAGGATCACTTGAGCCCAGGAGTTTGAGGTTGCTGTGAGCTAGGCTGACGCCACGGCACTCTACCCCGGGCAACACAGTGAGACTCTGTCTCAAAAATAAAAAAAATAAAAAAAATTTAAAAAAATAAATGGCCAGAATGATTTATTCATGGTAGTTGAGAGGTACTTCCTCAAATATAAGTTGGACAGAAGAATTTGGGTATTATTTCATTACTTACAGGGAAGAATGAAATGGAAAAATGTATTTTGCAAAGTGTAAATCTTGCCTGGGATTGGTGATTTCCTTAGCTAGGAAAGCATGATATAATTTCTCTGATACTTACCCACCAATCCTTCCAACACTCCCTTTTTTAGTTCCTGGATATTGCATTTGGTTAATTTTTTTTTTTTTTTTTTTTTTGGTCTCATGGCAACTGTGTTTTTATTGTGAACTGCCTTAATTGCTTTCTGGAAGTAAGTAGGGAATGAATGTGTGAATGAGTGAATGAATGAGTGGAGACAAATTTCAGCTAATAGGATGGAGTTGTGAAGTACGCCTGGCTAGGGTGCCCCTTGACAGAAAAGGTTTGAAATATGCTTGCCTGGAGAAAAGAATTGCTCTCCAAATTGCTTTCCTCTCATTTGTGATCTCACCTTAATGTAAACAGTAGAAAAAGAATAAAACAGTTTAGGATTTTCAGAGAGGGTTGTGTTGACATCTCGAATGAACCCATGGTTTAATCTTGCCATTTCTCAATAGAAGAACAGATGCGTCACCTCATTGTAACTACACTACCCATTGTATCTACAGCATGGGATACTAAAATCCATGCATCTTGTCTTTGAGGTCATTCTCACTTCCTAAGGTGGTGGAAGGCAAAATATTTTTTTTCAAAAAACATTTGTAGCTTTTACTGTTTCCCCACATCACTACCCTAGTCTCCCGCACTTTGATTTGTATTTACTATTCCTGAAGGAGAAGTTGATAGCCAAACAGTGCTTTAGAATGTGTAGCTATTATAGAGAAGGCAGGCTCTGGGAAGTGTTTTGGGTGGAGAAAGGAAGATGTAAATGGATAGAGACCCTCATTACAGGAGGATGACGCCTACAGCTGAAGGAAGTTTGCCCTCTAAAGCAGAAAGCAGTAAAAGGAAGAGGAGTAGGAGTTTAGTCTAATCCAGGGATTTCTAAAATCAACCATACTTAGTATGTAAAGATTTCAATAATATGGGATAGTTAGGGAAGTTTATTTTCCACTTTTCTGAATGAATTGCTAGATATTTGAACCTTTATGGGTTCTATAAAGCACTGAAGGTTAAGAAACTACCCAGATCACTTCCATTTACTCATCCACATTTCTGGGAACATTTTTTTCCCATTCATCTCAAATTCATTAATCTTAAATAATAACAACTATTTATTCACTTACTTTAGATATATTTATTACTTAACAAGAAATAAACTGATGTCAAGGTACCCTTCTCAGTATTAATTTCTTACATGTTACCTACGTGTATTCATGTAGGTAACAGTAATCATTCTGGTTAATACTATCAACTATAATGTGTGAACATTTCAGTGCGATGGTCCATTGCTGATAAGCCAACTCTCAGATACATCTTTCCTTAACGGGATTTAGTGCTGTCCATATAAACCAGCACCAAGTCCCCAACTCCTATTGACTGCATAATAAATTCAAGCTTAAATTTTTGGATGAATAATGAAGAAGGTTGAAATGTAAATACCAGTCCAAAACAGTACAGTCATGCTTTGCAACAAAATTCATTTACTTGCAAGTGCTCTCTTCATATGTATTTTGAGAGTACAATTGTAATACAGCCTTACATCATAGTAACCACATCCCTGTGTCAAATGCTGCAGGGAGTTTTGGGAATGCTTCCAAATCCTGCTTGAACTATAACAAATCAAGTACCATTAAAAAAATAAAAACTTAAGCAACAGGAAAATCTTGGACATATCCCATATGATATTCTGTATGAAACCATTAATTAGGAACACCCTTCCCCTTTCTATATGAGTGGAGATGAAGTGAGGAACTCTTTATACAGGAAGTGTTAATGCATCACAATTTTTGCCCAATGAAGGATCATTTCTAAGTGAATAATAAGCAAAGCCCCTCTCGTCAGTAGAAGGGTTGAATCTTATTTAACTTTGTACTCCATACAGTGACTTGCACCTAGCAAGTGTGTGATAAATGTTCATAAGCTGTATTATAAATAATGTTTGATATTTTCTAGGCTCCTATTTATACTGACATTGCTAAAGATGAAAAATTTTTAAAGGTTATTGATAATTTCTGTTGAAACAAATGGATATTGCAAAGAAACCTATGGGGGTATGGCTGCGTGTGTGTCTGTAAACATATATGTATCATGCATACATGTACATATGTGGGCATGTCCAGACCCTCAGGGATGTTCTATAGCAGATAAATCCTCTAGGGTCTAAATCCTCAGGAGCAGTGCTTCTTACACGTTCATGCACACACCCATCACCTGAGGATCTCATTAAATTATAGATTCTGATTCAAATTTCTTGGAGACCCCCAATGCTACTGGTCTGGGGACCACAGTTTGGGCAACACACAGGATACAGACCAACAGATCCTGAAAATCAGTAGCCACAGCTGTTGACTAGAACTCAACATCTGTAGTTTTCCTGGCCCTCCTCAAACACAGCCTGCCAAGTCATCAGATGCCATCTACTAGAAAAAGACAGTGATGTTCAGTCAAGTCCCAATCTCTACATAATAGTTGTTGAGTATCTGTGGACAACCTGCTATGAACCCATTACTTGAATGGGTAGTGCCATAGGGTATGAGGAGGTGTACGGTATGGTTCCTTCCTTCAGAGTGCTTGTAGTGGGTTGGTAATGTGTGCATTCCTGCACTAAATGAGTGGAAAGCAAATGCAACCAGAAGACAATCAGATGCTAAACTCCATGTTACAGATACACCCTCCCAAATATTCAAAGTAGGGCAGATCACAATGGTCTGGGGAGGTCATAGAAATGCCTTTGCCTTGGATTGGGCTCCCCAGAAACAGACAGAATCTGAGATGATTTAAGTGAAAATTGTTTATTTGGAAACTTCAGAAAACCAGTAGGGGAGTAGAAGAGTGAGAAAGAGAAGGCAAACAGCTCACAAAATAGCCTGGGAAATTTTCGGGAAAGTTTATCTCATTCAAGGAGCAAGGGAGTTGGAGTATTTATACATCAGCTCCCATCACTGGTTGAGGGCTGCTTGGGGGAGCTTTAATTCCTCAATTACGTGTCCTGCCATGTATATTAGCGGAATGGCTTGTGAAGTTGGGGAAATCAGAAGGCAAAGAAATGCGATGCTGGTAGTTGGAAGTAGCTGGCTCTTACTAAAGTGATTTAGGTTTCAGGGCCATGGGCAGGGCAAGGACTGCTGCTACAGTCTTAAGAGAATCACAGGACTTGAGCTGGGATTAGCAAGTACTTCATCTTCTTCAGCCCACCTGCTGCCAATTGCCCGGTTGTCCTTTCTGGTGAATCTGGGATTCATTCACTTCTTCAGCTCTTGTCTAGAAAGGGCACTCACTCAGTACAATTTTCTGCCTTGCTTGGGCCAGGCACGTGCCTACTTCCCTCACAGCCACCAGTGTAAGAATGTCAGGTGGTCCACCTCTGCAAAGAGGAAGATCAGATCTGTGGGATCAGGTCTGCCCATTTGTAGGATCTGATCCTGACGGGAGACTGGTCAGCCAGATACCCCGGCACATGCTGCTGTAGTGTTGTGGGACTGCCAATTGTGGGTTTGGTCAGTCAGCCCAAATTACAGTTGACAATTACAAGACATTGTTGAAAATTGTTGCAACATGTAACTTTTGTAACCATTATTTACTACTGTACACTTGCAAATATTTGTGGGGACTGTTTGTCCTTTTACCAGCTCTTTAGTTTCTTGGGAACTCTGAAGTACATAGGATCACATTTACTTGTTGCCACTACGAAGGGAAACAAACTACTCTTCCAAGATCACCTGGGTCCTGGTAATGAATCATTTGAGAGAGAGAAGGTAGAAAGCAGGAACTGTCTGCGAAGCAATAAGGAGTTTTCACAATCTAGCCGCCGTCCACCGTCCAGCCCCATATCTCTCCCTCCCCTCCATTATTCATCCTATGCTCCAGGCGTTTGAAAATCTTCATGGTTTCTAAAAGACTGAAGCCCTTTTCCCAGCTGATGGCCATTGAATGTGATGTGACCTCTCCATGGATACCTTCCTCCTGATCCTGTGACATAACCCTGTCATCATACAACCAAACTTATAACACTCCCAAATCTCCCACACACACGGCTAGTTCTTTCCTTCTTGGTCCAGTTCAAAAGTCAGTAATAACAAGCACCAAATTAAATTCTAATTGTCTGTACATCTCCCCTGCCCCTGTTCACTGTGAACTCCTCTAGGGCAGGGAACATGTCTTTCTCCTCTTTGTGTCCCCATCACCGGCACTGGGTCTTATACTCAGGAAAAATCAGCAACTCAACCCTATGTCATTGGTGGTGGGAGGATATGCAATATCAGCATTCTTATTTGAAAATAGAGTTGTATATTCTCCAAATTTGTTTTTGTTTTCTTTACAATTTGTAAAAAGTTTATTATTGGTATTATATATTTACACTAGCATGTAAACTTTTTACAATATAAAAAAATAAAGCTATTTTCATTTCAGAAAAAAATCTTCCCCAATTGATGACAATTTTGTAGTAATAACTAGAATCCACCTGGAACCAACAAAGGATTGAGAAAATGAATCCCCAAAGTCATTGAGCCTATCAAAGTTTTAACTAACTTCATCATCCCTGGAGAAATTGTGGTTTTTAAGTCACAGGTCGTACCTCTTGTAGAATGGCCTCCATGTTCTTCAGTCTTGATTTGCAAGTTAAATGTGCAAATCATCCATCCAGCTCCCATTTCGCAGGATGTTATTCAACAGTCAGGATGAGGACAGTAATATGGTTCTCTCAGTTCCCTTTGTCATTCTTTTCCTTTTCCTCCTGAAAGTGTTTTTGTAGGCTTGCCGGATGTCACAGAAATGTGACCTGGGCAAGATGTGTGTCACTTCTTTACTTGAAAAGTCTCCATGACTCTGAGCCCAGAGAGGATGTAACAAATACATCCTGGTGCTTGGCCAGCATGTTCCAGCCAGTTAGAAAAACAAGGCAGAGGGCACAGGATTTAACACCCACAATGGCAGCGGCTGCACTCAGGGGCACACAGTTGATTCTACACAGGTGCAGGCTGTTGGTCTTCAGCTAAGGAAAAACAAGTGGCCATAGCATCCTTCCATGTGCTATGAGATCATTTATAAGTGCATTTTTAAGCACCACATCTCTGTTTCCACCACTAAGTCTGCTGCTTTGTGGGGTCTGCACAGAGCGGGGACAAAACACAGTGATGGAGTGCATGCTACACACTAGTATGTGCTTTCTAATGAGCCAGGCCCTAAAGTGAGGTAAATTTGATATTAAATTAAAATTTGTTTCAGTTCATTTATTTGAGACTTAAGTAGGTGGACAGACACATGAATTCAAGTCTGCCTCTTAAAATTATCAAAGCTATTCCTAACACGGTCTATTTTCCATGTTGACCTGTGTTAGGAAAGAGGGCTATAATAGCTATAATACCTTAACAAGTGGCCTGAGACCACTTACATGGCTGAGAGAGTCTAATGAGGGAAGAAAATAATGAAACAAATGAAATCCTCTAAAATTGAAACAAACATTCTATTTCAGTCTTCCGTGGACAAGAAATGTCAACCTGGCTTGGGTTTAACTTAAACCACTTCGGATTTAGTTAATGAGAATTTTTTTAAAAAAAATTGCCGAAAACCTATTTGAGCTGTTTTTATAGGTGGGGAGGTGGAGACCACCTGCCCTTTATGGAAAGCAATGTACTTCCAGGGCCCCAAGGAAAAAAGGCCTATTTTAAATGATAAAATTTCATGAAATGGGGCTTTATTATTTTTGTTATTTTTATTCCCCCCAGGAATGATGTTCTGTAATGTTAATATAAAGCAGATATATATTCCACCCTGAGAAAAAAATCAACATAAACCTATTATTTCCTAAAAAAGAAAAAAGGTACAGCCAGTTCTGCTTTCCACTTTTAATGATACATGCAATTTTCTATGGTGCCTCATTGCAATTCTGTCTGTCCTGATTTTGATTTGTCCCACATATACCCATCCATTCAGCCACTTTCCTTGCAGAAGCAGGGACAAGGTAAGCCATTTGTCTAGTTGCTATCTTTCTTAATTTCAGTCTGTTAGGGTCAAGTTTCAGCTTGCATACGAACAAATGCAATGAGACAGCCTTAAGCAACAATAAGTAAAGTATTAAAGTGTCGACATTTACTGAATGTTTACTATTTGCTAAACACTATTCTACATGGTTTAACTCAGTAAATCCTCACAAGAAACCTATGAGGTGAATAATGTTACTATTTCCATTTTATAGATGAAGAAACTGAGTCAAAAGGGGTATGGAACTTGCTCAAGTCCACATAGCTGGTAAGTGGCTGAGTCTGACTCCAAGGCCACACTCTTAGTCAGAATATTATACTGGATGGATGCTCCCTACCATAAGCCGATTCATTCAAGTGATGGAATCTTGCACAGACATAGCCAAGGTGGTGATCACTGCTCATTCTACAGTGGTAAATGTTCCTTCATGGACCTGTACTTCAACAAATTTGCTGCCTGCTGATGCCTCATATGTGAAAACTTCTTTTCATGATCCATTTGGTTTCACTTTTCACTTAGGTCACCTACTAGGAGCCAGGATCTACTAGAATCTCGGATGGCCAGGCCTCATCATATGCTTTCTGGATAATGAGCCCACACTCCCCTGTCAACCTCATTCTCATCTTTCACCTACTAGACATCAGAGATAAATTGTATAGATGCAGAAGTATACAGCCCTCTCCACATTGATATTTCCTTCTCCCCTCTAAGTTATAATTATGCCACCTAGAATAGGTAGCAGAGACACAACTGAATGAAAGTTCAAGTGAGAATCCAACCTCCAATTACCAATACTTTTGAGTACTCATTCATTCCTTTCACACAGGTAAATTCTGATGGATATGATGTGATTTCTTTCCTTTGCAAGCTCAGAGACTCATGGAGGAGAAATAGACTTGAACTCGCGAATTACAACATGGCACAGTTGGTATGATATTTGAGGTATGACCAAAGTGATCATATATGCGAGTATAGATGGCAGTGGGGGTGGGAGGTGGTGACTAACTTTGGCTAAGGGGACTGGGAAGAACTCAGAGTAGGTAAGATTTGAGCTGCATCAGGAGAGATAAGAGGGTAAAAACTATCCAAACAGAATAGGCTGTGAAGATCATAACATACATCAAAGCAAGGTGCGTTCAGGGAAAGATGTAAAATCCTGAGTAGACAGAATGTAGGGGGCAGGAACAGACTGGGCATGTAAGAGCTGAAGTTAGAGAGGGAGGCTGGAGCCAAGCCAAGGAGTTCAGATAGTATCCTGCAGGCAGCAGTTTAGCCTTCAGAAGACTTCGTGCAAGGAAGTGGGATCCCATTTGTATTTTTCCCTCTCTCATTGGCCCTCTCCAGCTATGTATGTTTTTATTATATTGCTGCTATTTTGTTGTTATTTTTAGTTAAAATTTCATCAAACACTTATATGCCAGGCACTGTGCTAAGTGCTTTATATGAATTATCCAGATGTATGTTTGAGGAACCCATAGGAGCTACTAGGGAGTCATTTCTGCTGTGTTGTCTGAGAGGTCTCCACTGCAATCCTTTTATTTAAGAAAGACAAAAGAAACCATGTATTTTTGCTACATTTAGGACATATCTGATAAAATGCTATTTCTTATTTATGAATTTGCTGCACCTCAGCATACCACAGAAGTGGGGTAATCCTGGCATTACGAAGAACTGGATGTGACCTTTACTGGACAGAAAGGTGCACCTCAAGGGCAACAATTCATCAATTGCTCCAGAAGCAACTTTTTCTGTCCTTTGGTCCTTCCAGTTGTATTCTTCATTCAACAGATGTGCTTTGGATCCCACCACATACCTGGAAATGATCTGTGAGTCATCATGGCCTCCCATAGTGACAGAAATACTGTATGGCTATTTATTTTTTTTTTTTTTTGAGACAGAGTCTCACTCTATTGCCCGGGCTAGAGTGCCATGGCATCAGCCTAGCTCACAGCGACCTCAAACTCCTGGG
>NW_012143856.1:2630074-2653159 GCF_000956105.1 Propithecus coquereli | reverse complement strand
ATCCACCCACCTCGGCCTCCCAGAGTGCTAGGATTACAGGCGTGAGCCACCGCACCCGGCCCTATATGGCTATTAAACATGACTTCATTTAAGTTTGGGCAAAAAAGATCCCTGAATTAATTTGGGAGATAGAGAAAATAAGAATCGGTAGGATTTTATTTTTTGTTTTACATATACAACTCTGGGTGCAATACAGATGGAAAAATTGTGACACTGCTATCAAGCTGTTGAAAACAGTTTGCCCACCCAGATGGGCCCTGATTTGAAAGACAGGCAAACCCGCTTGGTTCCCAATAAACAGCCCTGCAGTTCTTACACCTGGCTTCATTCAAGCACAGAAGGTGAGGCATAAGCTAATTAACAACTTGTGTGATTCCGGGCTGACTCTAACCCCGTGGCTATCTCTGATTGTATACCCACAGGAGACTCCCCTTTTCTTCTTAAAGATAAAACCATGGGATTTGCTGGAAGCCAGGAAACAAGGGAGGGGTCTAACAGTAGGGTCCAATCAGTCACAGATTGTACATTTTAAAAATCAGAGCATCTCAAAGTTGGATTGACTTTTCTGTATTTCAAAAATCATTTAAATCCCAGTAATGAAATTATCTGGTACTTGGAACCCCTGAAAACAAGTGAAGGTTTTACTTTGGTGTTAAAGAGAAAAATGTCAACTTAAGTCAATTTTTAGATGAGACCAGAACAGGATGAGAGAGAGAGGATCCTTGGGCCAAATATCACCAGGGTCCTGTGGCTCTTATCACAAACACTGCAAACATCCCATGTCTCATAGAGGCCCATTGCCTTTCCATGGACCAAGCTCTTCACATAGAAAGTGGTGGGGCTTTTTTAGGGCAAAGTTTTTGCTGCTCTCTCTTCATTGCAGTTACTTTTCCGAGGACCCCACCCTGGACTTCCTCTCTCATGCCCACCTTTTAATGTTTCTTTTTGAAATAGGTTGGGTAGAAATATACATATATACATATTTTGCCTATTGGTTTTGGTCTTTAGGAATATTGTTCCACAAGATTTTATTTATAAAGTTGAACAAAGTCACTCAAATTGAGCAGTTACTAGCTGCTTAGACTACTACAATGATTCTTGGGACATCTGGACTTTAGCACTTCTTAAAAATAAAAGGACTTTCTAATAGTAATATTTTAGGCGTTAGAAATGAATAAGAAGGGGCATTATATCTGAGCAAAATAGACTGCCTGACATTTATAGGTAATTTCATTAGACCAATCTTAAGTGAAATGAAATAACGGAATCAAAGAATATCAGAGCCAGAAGGGAGGTAATCCATTGTAAAGCCATTATTTTTGAGAAGAGAGAACAGATCCAGAGAATGAAATGCATTGGCCAGCTGCAACAGAGACTGTTTGTCCTCCATCATTTTTCATACCCTTCTGTCTTGATTAGCTGAGCATATGGCAACTTGAATCCGGGCTACATGTTCCAGCCTCCCTTGTTGTTAGACATGGTCATGCTAAGCTTTGTTTTATTTAGCCAATGGGAGGTAAATAAAGGCTATGTTTGACTGTCTGGAAGAGTTTTTCTCCCCTTTTCCCGTCTTGCTGGTTGAAATTCTGACAAGATAGGTGGAGCTGGTGCCATCTTGGACCATGAAATGGAAGCCACGTGCTGTCTGGTGTGCTTGGGGATGGAACAGCAACAAGGTAGATAGAGCCTGGGTCTCTGAAATACGGCGCTTTAGACTGACTGTCTTCTACAGTTCTTTATCTGTCAGAGAAATAGTTGTCCATCTTTGTTTAAGTCACTCTTGTTTTGGATCTGTCTGTTACTCTCAGCCAAATCAACACTAAACTGCTGTACCAGTAGTCTAGAAAATTGTTAAACTGATTAGCAATGGCTTGATGGAAGAGGACAGGATGGGTGATGGGTAAGGCCTGATTCTAAATCTAAGAGAGAAAACACTTTAAATATTTTCTGTCGGAAGTTTCCAAATGCTGATCCACAAATAGCTGCATCAGAATTACTTCGGGAGAGGTTGCCATAAATCCAGATTCTTGGTTCCCTCTCCTGGAGATTTTGATTTAGTAAGTATTCTATGGGGCCCAAGACATTATTTAAAAGCTCCCCTTGTAATCCTGATACCCAGATATCTTTGGTAATTATTTGATCTACAACTGTTCTCTGCTGGGGGTGAAGAGTGGGTGATCAGACCATCAGAAAAATTTGTTTGTTTCAGGGAAAAAAGCAAATAAATTCGAATTCTGAAATAATTTATTCCTCAGGCTATTCGGATCCACCTCTCCTTCTCCCTGCACCCATTGAAAGTCTCATGGATGTCGAATGTGGCCTAACAGACCATTGTTTCAAACTAGCCTTAGTCAGACCTACAGTGACACAATTGCATGTGGCTAGTGTTTAGACTTTTTTTTTTTTTGCATGTTATGTTTTCCATGGGAAGTTTAGTCAACTCCAGTGTGCATTACCATATGTTAATAAATCATAAATGTATTTGTGACAAAAAGAACTATCATCAAAATACCGAAAGAGTACACTTTTTAAAGATTCCAGGGCCTCACACCTCAGAGGTTGAATTTTTTGGTCCTTGCAAAGATCTGCAAACTCAGCAGATTCAGTTACTGCTGCCAGCTGAAGTTGGCCTAATAACATTTGGGCATGCCAGCAGGTCCTCCTGGCAGCAAAGGTGACAGGTAGGGGAAAGTGCTACCAGAGGCAGACCATAGCAGGTGTGAGACATTCCTAACAGCAGTGAACAGAAAGGGATTATACTAGGCAGCATGTCTGCACCAAAGAAATAAATTCCCTTTATAGATCCACCCTCATGTTGACATGTGCAGGCTTGGGAGCTCCGTTCTCCTGCCTTCTTCTGGGAAGCCAGAGGAGAAAGATCCTCTGCCAGGAAGAAACCCAGGACTCACAGGACTCTCCACAACGCTCAGCAAAAATAAAATAAAACAGCACCAAAGATCCATTTTAAGACAAAATTTGAAAGTGAATACCAAGGGTATCAAAGATCTCATTCCGACTTGGTCACTAACTAACCCAGTCTGAGTCTGGGTAAGTCACATAAGCTTTCTGTTTTTTAATTTTATCCTGTGCAGAATCAAGGAGTTGAACTTGATGAATTGTGAAATCACTTTTAAAAGTTGGACAATTTTATACTATTTATCTAATAGCTAATTATGCTATATGTAAGTGGATTAAGAGAAAATCTTCTCGTGATCAATTATATATTTGCTTTTATTTTAAAAAGATAAAAATTCAATATCCTAATATAAAATCATTGGAGAGACACACATGTCTTCAGAACCTGAATTTCTAAAAACTTTCTTAGTTGCCTAATCCCCATGAACTCTGAAGGCATCCTGCTGTCTCTACTGAAAGATTTCATTATGCAAATATTTAGGCTAGTGCTTTTAAACATCCATGAAGGTTTATTTCAATGTCCCAAATAACATCATCCAGTGGGCTCAAAACATATGGAGCCCAGGCACTTATTGACAGGATAGCCATGGGCCCTCATTAATCAGTAGTCTCTGAAACCTAATTCTGTGCTTATTGATGGTCTCCTGAGTTAAGAGAAACTGCAACCAGAAATGAGATAAAGCTCTTTTATTGGCTGCTGTTGTTGCAAAGCGGTCTTGAATCTATCATGGTGCTCTCTCCCTTTTAACTCTCCTCCTTCCTCAGGTAACATTCCAGCAGTAAAATCCTCACTTTCTAATCCTTCCATATAACCTGCTACCTTGACCGAGAGGATATTGTCCATGCAGCAGGATTGGAAGGAAAATGGGAACTCTCAGAATTCCCAGAGCTCATAGATTAAGTATGATTGAAATTCAGGGAAATGGAAAGAAAAAGCCAAACTTACTTCATCCACGTGCCCAACAGCTCCATAGATCCTTGCCATTTGTCCAATGAGGTAGGGGAATCTCTCACCAATCTCTTTCAGCATTGGAAGAAAACTGTTCAAAGCTACTGGTTCATAACCTGCTATCTCTATGAGGATGTTTAGGATGATGTCATTATGGGTTGAATCCTTCAAATGCCCAATGAGGAAAGGAATACACTTCTGAACTACCTACAAAGAGAGGGGAGAGGAGAAGGGAAGAAAGGAAACAAAGAGAAAAGTTAATTACATCAGAATCAATTTTGACAGCAAACATTTTGTGACCAAAATGTTTTTCTTCAATTTTCAATTTTCTGAATGCAACTCATTCTGGGATTGGTACCCTTGTTGGACCTCAAGCAAATCTCCCAAATGTGGAATCTAAAACTTACAATAAAATCTTCAGGGATTTTAATTTCTTTCTTTCTTTTTTTTTTTTTTAAATCTATGCCCTGCTGTGGAAGAATGAAGTTTACAAAATGCTTTAATGCTGGTATTCATAAATCAAGTTTTGATGTGTATGTCTTTATCAGGAATGCTGCATTTCCCCCAACCACCATGAAAGCTATAATTTAAAGGAAAATATAAATATGCAAGAGATTCTTATTGATTTTACTCAAAGCTTTAAGTTGGAGAAATACTGTTTAGAAATGCTTAATAATAAAAATAAGAAAGCGGGAAAGATCTCCCACGTTTTCTTCAATTTTCCATTTTGGTCACAAAATGTTAATAAGATAAAATTATTAAAGCAAAATGATTCATACCGTATTCTCCCTATTTAATACTTTTTCTTGATTCTTTATGCTTTTATGAATACAAAGATGAAATAATTCATATTAAAAAATGGAACTCATGTGGAATGAGATTACTGTTTTTTTTTTTTCTTTTTTTGAGACAGAATCTCACTCTGCCACCCACATTAGAGTGCTGTGGCACCAACCTAGCTCACAGCAACCTCAAACACCTGGGCTTAACTGATCCTCCTGCCTCAGCCTCTGGAGTAGCTGGGACTATAGGCACTTGCCACCACGCCCAGCTAATTTTTCTATTTTTAGTAGAGACATAGTCTCGTTCTTGCTCAGGGTGGTCTTGAACTCCTGACCTCAAGCGATCTCCCACCTAGACCTACCAGAGTGCTAGGATTACAGGCGTGAGCCACTGTGCCTGACCATGGGGGTCACATACTGACAAACAATTTAATGAATTGTTTTGTCTGCTAAAATAAAAGAACTGTAAAGGGAAAGCTGTGGAAAGTCAACAATAAAAGTAAAAAAGATTTGTTCATCCATATTTCTGCTACACTTACTTCTTTTGTTTGTTACTTTTTTGGTAAGGAATACTTTAAGTGTAGCTTCCAGTATTAAAGCAAAATCTGATGCCCAGGTCAATCTGCCCAAAGCTGAACTCATAATCTACCCCCTGCCAAAAACCTGCTTCTCCCACCACTCCCTCTGGCCGCAAGTGTCTCGTTTCTCCACAAACGATACCATTATCCACCTGGCTACTCAAGCCAGAAATCTGGGAATCACTCTCCGCTACTGTTTGTCCCTTACCAGCAGCCGTACATGAACAATCACCAAGTCCTGTTGACTCCACAACCCAAGTGTCCCACAGTTCTGTCTACTCCCCTCCATTTCTATTCATCTATCCATTCCCTCATTCAAAAATATCAATGGAGTCCTTCCTATTTGCAAGGTGCTACTGTAGCTAAGTCTGACAGGATTCCTGCCCTCATGGAATAATCCACTGTCAGGTAAGGGAGACATTCAGTAAAAGAAATAGTTATATCAGAAAGGCACAATTATAAATTTTAATAAATACCATGTAGGAAAAATAGAGGCATCTGTGAGAGACAGTCTCAGCCCTAATTTAGGCTGGTGGAGGTGGGGGAGTGGTCAGGGAAGGCCTCTCTTACAGGGACATGAAGCTGATATTACTGAGCCAGGCATCCTGCATATAGGTTATTCCAACAGGCTCCTCATGGGTTACCCGTCTTCAGTCTTGCCTGCCCAGTCCCTTCTTCCTCTGTGGTCAAAATGGTGTCCCTTCTTTTCTTAAAACCCTTCAGTCACTTGCCCTTGCTGTCAAGACAGAAACTTATCTTACCTTCTCTGACCTGACTCCTGTCCCTTTTCCCACACTCAACCCGCTCACTCACCCATTCCACCCTCCCCACATCCAGACCCCACCATATGTCACACTTCAACTATGCTGAATTCTTAAAACATCTTCTTGACCTGCTAAGTTTTCTCTTGCACCTGGGATTTTATTCACGTGACTCACTTTGCCTGGAATTCTTGTTTCCCCTATTTTGCTGGAGTAACTCCTAATTATTCCTGAGGCCTCAGATGAATTGTTATTTCCTTTAAAGGCCATTCTCAACTCCTCTCCCCTTTCCTCTCAGTCTAGTGCCTCTGCTGAAGCTCCTGTTGTGCCCCAAGTGGCTCTGAGCGGGCCCTTCCCATGCTTCCTTCTTATCGCTGGTCTAGATGTCTGTCTTTTGGGTGGGATTGAGAGCTCTACAAGGTCAAGTATCACATCTATTTTGTAGACCATTGTATACCCAATGCCTAGCAGAGAGCCTGGCCAGAGGTGAGTTAATGGGTATTTGAGGAACAAGTCAAAGAAAGGAAATTTTAAATGACCTTATAGGGTGTCATTTGAATAAAATATGTGCGCCCACCCCATAGTAGTTGAGGAGTTGTATGTAATGTCTAAACATATATACTGTCATGTGTCATATACATGATTAACGGGGATATAAAAGAGGAAAGTTTCGAGATAACTAAAATTACCCTACATATAGATTCAGACTTTATATTCATATCTAGTACTTTTGGAGGAAAGCACAGGGCTAGTTTCTGGTAAATGGCATATATGAATGGCCAGTTCCGTAAATGATGCCTGTGCATTCAGGAGCGATTGTATGTCCTCAGGAGAAGCCGTGAGTCGCTGGCACATACAGCAGAAGTGTCAGCCAGCTGCTCTGGGTGAGGGCAACATACTTAACTTGAGTGTTTAGAATGGAAAATGCTTACACATTTCCTTCCCCATTCTAAAAAATTCCATTTCCCAGCCCTTACTCTTCAGCTCCTATTCCTGGAACACCAAGGTCTCTGTGGCATGTGCTTCTAGTCATGCTGATTTTATTTTTTAATTTACACTCCAGCCATACATCCCAAGCCACACAGCGTGTGTTTCATCTTTCACCCCATAAAGAAAAGGAAAGGAAAGGAAAAGAAAGGAAAGGAAAGGAAAGGAAGGAAAGGAGGAAGAGTGTGTGAGTGAGGGAAGGCGGGAGGAAGGAAGGAAGGGAGGGAGGGAGCAACAAGCAATCAAGAAAGCAGGAAGGCTCACTTGCTTAAGGCAAATACATATGCACAGTTTAATTCCTACAAAGAGGAAAAGAAGCCCTGAATAATGTAAAGTAAATAATAACAATGTTACAAATTAAACAAAAGTTGATTACTTTACTCTGAATTCCTAATATCCCAGAGTTTGTCATGATGCTGATAGAAAAGACAGATATTTCTTGAAGTTTATCACACACATGAAAGAAAAGTGGTGTTTTGGGCCTTAGATAGATTATTCTTGGATTAAAAGGAGTTTTATTTTCTAAACACAGGGCATTTCCTTAGGCTGGTGTCTTCAGTGCTGCCTCATTGGGATCTGGCTTCATGTCCCAGGGAAAGCCTTGTCTTTGCTGAGAGCAGAGTAGCCACTAAGACAACCTAGATGGTTTTCAGAGAGAAGCTGAAACCCCATCCCATGGACTGCTGGAAGAGCTGCTGAACTGGCCTCCTTGCCTCAAGTCTCTCTCCCTTCCATTCAGCTTCCTCACTGCCACCAGAGTTATCATTCCCACAGCCCAATCTGCTCATCTTAAGTTTCTCTTAGAGACTTTCAAAGATTTCTCATGGCCCATGGTGTTCCCAATGCCATGGCATTCCAGGGTCTTCTCTTCCATGTGCTGTCTTCTCCTCCATGACCCAGCTACATGGCACTGACCATCCACAGTGGCTTGAACATGGATAGAAATCTCATACTTTCAAATCTGATCTCAGGTATCTCTGCTTCTGGGAAGCCTTCCTTCCAGCCCATCCTAACACCTACAGGACCTGGAGCTAGAGTAAAAGCAGATGCCCCCATACCGCACATCCAAATATTCAGCAGCTATGTAAAATGGCTATCCTCCTACCTGACAAATGTACTTGATAATAATCTGTGATGCTTGACTTGAATTTAGAAATTTTGGCCTCGGTAGAGTGTTAGAAGGAATAGGGAGAGATGCTCTCCACCCCTCCTTCCTTGCCCCACCTCTTCCCTTCTTTTCCTACTCCTGGCTTTGCCCTGCATGTGAACACCCAGCCCACATATGCATGCTCCTCGAGGCCACCCTCAGGAATATGGGGTCAGCTGTTGGCACAGCTTGTTCTCAGGAGAACAGACCCAGGAACCAGTCCTTCACAAGCCTGGAAGCAAACTGAGGTACCTAGGAAAGGAATTCCAAAGTCCCAGGTACCCAAACTTAGTTAGCAGGCAAGGGGGTGAATGGGAATCAGGGCATAAGCAGAGGAAGTCAGGAAAGAATCCTCTAAAGCAAGTAGCCCAGGGAGGAGCCTCAGCCTTGACTTCTCTGGTCTTTCCTGAGCAGAATTAGTCACTTTCTCTTCTGTGCTCCTATAGCAGACTGTTCACAGGTTTAGCATTTTGTCCTTGAGGTTTTATGGATATATCTCCCCTGGCCGTCTAAAAACAGTGCCATGACTTAATGGTAGTAAATGACATTTAAATTCTTATGTATGGAATAAAAGATAGAGTGAGTATACACACACTCACACTTTCTTTTCTACTAGTCCTCAGGCCCAATTTTCTCTTTTAGTTAGTTTAGTTGCATTAAGAATCTATTAATCTCTGGAAATCTACAAAATGCTGCTCTCATTTACTACTTATTCCCATCATAATGAGAAATATTATATGTTCCAGAAACCACGGTTCTGCTCCAAAGACTGCTCCAAAACAGTCTACATACTCCAGCACTCCATCTTCTTAGTGTTACGTAAATGATGCCTTCTTTTAAGTAAATATCAAAAGTGACCTCTGAGTGTTGTCAGCCGGTGATGCTGTGTTAGGTGCTGTAGGATTAGGTATGTGGATAGGAATGCTCTACACTGATGAGAAAAAATCTTAGAAAATGACTCTCTCCTTTAGGGACCAGATCACAAAAGCAGTCCCTTTGGGTCTGAGCATCCATCAGTGGAGGGCTGCCCTTGCCACTTTCCGTCACTCATTGCTGTGTGCTTGGATGTGGGCTAGAAGTCCACGTTCTGGGGATAATAACAGATGTGCTCATACATGTTACTAAATTCTGTTCCTTTTGTTGGCCAGATTACAGCATGGTTATGGCAGCCAAGAATACAGAATTGATTCTCATAAAGGCCGTTTGGAAAATTGACTACCCAGCCTTTTCCTATAAATGGATCCCAAGGATTCTCTGGAGGTACCAACCCCAAATCACTAACCAGGAACTGCCTCCCTCCATCTGGGAAGGATAGTTTCCTGAAAAGTGGGATCCCCAGAGGGCAACGATGCAGGAAGGGGATTCACATGCTCACCTAGCCACATCCTGGAGTTCACAGATATGCGGATGTTAAAGCTACACAACTTTTGCAATCTCATGGACTAGTCAGCTTTATGTAGAGAAATATTTCTTTCAAGGGTTAACTATTGACTGTCCTTCTCTGAAGAGCCTTGCTGTCACTGGTTACAGAGGGTGGGCAGTGAGAAGGGCTTTCAAGAAAATATGAAACATCCCTGCATGTTGCCCTTGCTGGAGAACTCACTGAGTTCACCTCTGAGTTACAGAGCATCCGCGAAGCTTTTGTGCAGAATAAACTTTCCACTTCGATTCAAATTTCACAGGGTCAAAAACCTCCTTATTTAGCTCCTCATTTCATCCTAAATGAAATTAAGTAGGCTTAAATGGAAAGCTGCAGTCCGCATTTCTGGTTGTTGCCACTTATTTCCCTCTCCTCTCTCAGTAAACCCTTTGTCCATACTTCCTCCTGCTCTCCTTGCCCACTGCCTACTGAAGGAAGGGGCGAGGGAGGAGGTGAATCAGGCATTTTCGCATCTCACTGCCTGTGGCGGTGGTTCCCCTGTTTCAGCTTCTTCCTGCCGGTTAGGAGCCTGGCACGGTGGGGTCCGTTCACATCACTATAGGTGCTTCTGAAACCCTGGCCTCTTCCTTCTGAGATCCACACTCAGCACCCACAGCACCTGCCAGAACCTGCGCTCACTCTCTCCTCATTCTGTTCATCCTCCTTCTCTGTCTAGCTCGCCTCTGACTGCCCTCTCTCCCTCTCCTTCTGCTATATCCTCTGGAACTCCCATTTGCTCCACAAACCACAGCTATGCAGCCTCCATTCTTTACTGAGTTGAGGTCAAAGATTTTACTGGCTGGAATTAGACTGGGTTTGTGTTGTAGCTTGTTCTTACCTGTCTGGCTTTTGGAATGTGACCTACCTAGTGTCAGGCCCAGAATATCTCTACAGGACAGTTTTAGGGAGGGTAGTTTGGCTGTAATGGCCAGTGGGAGACATGGATATTGCCCATATGTAGATTGGAAGGGAGATAAAGACGAGGCAGGTGGGACAAACCACCTTACTGAGTCACTCGGTACCAGCACTGTTCTCAACCTCTCCAAACTCTGGCTTCTCCATTTATAAAACAAAAAGCTGTTGTGAGGATTAAATGAGATAATGTCTGCATATAACACCTACACAGTGCCTGGCACATGGTATGAGCTCAGCTACCATTAGTGCCTTTTGTCCACCTTCCTGCCCCTCACCCGCTGGAGCCAGCACTGGGAGAACTACTCTCCTGTACCCTTCTCAAGTGGAAGCTGCTCCGTGACTTCTCCAGGCCAAGAGAGGAGGCTGTTAGTTGGGAGTCAGAGGGCCTGGTCTCAAAGTCCTGGAGCTGTCTTACCATTTACTACCTGTGTGACAGTAGTCAACCTCTAAGGGCATCCATTTTGGCTGATGTAAAATGAAGAAGAAATAACACATCATAGAGTTATTGGTAGGATTAAAGAGCTATTAGATGTAAAAAAAAATCCTTTGTGAATGACCAAGATTTTTGCAAATAGTACTAATACTAACTCATCTGTGTAAAGGAGTACTCATAAAGGGACTTGTGTGTCAGGTACTGTGCTGGGCAGTGGGGACACAGTGGTGGACAAAACAGTTCTCATGTCTTAAGCATTTGTATCCCCTCAAAGTGGTCCAGAAGGAGAGACTAGCACAGACAAATTCATCACAATATGAAATTTTCCATGGCAGGGACTGGAGGTAAAAAGGAGGCAGAGAGGATTTCTGGCAAGAGAGTGCCATCTAGGCTGTTGTCTAAAGGACTGGAATAGTCATCCAAGAGAGGGTGGCAGTGGTGACGGATGAACATTCCAGGTGGAGAATATAGCATGTGTGCCTGGGAGAGAGTGCCCATCAGCGAGTCCCGGGGACCGCAGTTGTTCAAGGTGCTGGGGCTAGAGGGGCCCTATGAGGCCAGGTAGTGGTTGGAAGCCTGGTTTTAAATGGCCTCATAAGCCCTATCCTGAGTCCCTGGACAGCCACAGAAGGGCTGTATCCAGGGGTCTGACAAGACTTCTATGAATCTTTTTATTGAATTCCTACTATGTGCCCAGCACTATGCTAAGGAGTACGTATGAATATGTAGACATAAGGCTTGCGCACCTCGAAGAATTTACGGTGCACTGAACCAGACACACATGCAAAAATAATGACAATATATTGTTTTAAGGGAAAAAACAAAGATGCATACTGGGAACACAGAGGTCCCCAGGCCTCTGCCTGAGCTCTGGTCTTGCTGGTCAATGTGTGGGCCCTGGGGGAGCAGCAGCAGCACCACTTGGGCACTTGTAAAAAAGATAGAATTGAGGTCCCTACCCCAGGTCTACTGAATCAAAATCTCTGGGGGTGAGGCTCAGGCATTGGCCTGTCTTCCTGATCTCATCTCCTGAAGCCTCCTGTGAAGCATGTTTTCCAGTGTCCAGGACTCCCAACCTCGTGTCACCTGCACGGAACTATGCATTCTTTTGGGTCTGGCCATGATGCTACTCCCTTTGTAGGACTTCATGGCGCCTACTTTCCCCTAAGGCAGAATTTACATATATAATGTGCTTTTTACCTCTAGTTGTTTTCTCTTTGCTGCTACATGCAAAAGCCGTAGTAGATGGTACTGTTCTGCTTGTCCCAGCTGAGACATCAAGGCCAGGAGTTCTGTCAGGTGTCTGTTAATTGGCTGAGGCTGCTTTTCATACACAGCAGGTAGCACCCTCAACAACATGACATTACCTGTTGAAGGAACAATAAAAGGAATGATGACTTTATCAGCCCATGAGCAACAGAAATAACACTATTGTCAATGCAATAACCTTGGCGCTTACGCATTAGATAGCACAGACTGATGGCCAAGTCTTCTGCTAAAAATATCACTAAAGCATGATATAAACTGATTTCATAAAAGAAAATATTTTATGATATGATCAGCATCATTATTTAATGAAAAACTTTCCTGAGTAACACTCCATGGGGATAGAGGAACTTTTACCGCACCCTTAAAAGGAAACAGTTCTGATAAAGAATTCCTGATGAGAAACAACATTTGGATGATTAAATAAAAATTAAGCAGTGCCATAAGCATGAACCTAAATGAAACTGAACCAAAAAAAAATAAAAAAGTGCATAGGAATATATTCATGTTCCTGAGAGATATGAAGGCATGATTTAGACAACTGACTTATAGAAACTATGCCTTATTTTTATCAATAGTTTAAAAAGCTAACAATGCAAATTTAAATCCCCAATTTCTGCACTATTTCTAGGGAAGTTTAGGCTTAGCTTGTTTGTCACACATGATTTGCCTCAAAGACACGTATAGACAACTGGATTTTAAAATGGCAAAACCTCAAGAAAAAATATTACATTCGCTACAGGAACTTATCTGCAAACAACATATGGGCAACATCTGCTTATCACTTTATGGTATGGATTTTTTTTCTTAAAATCCTCTCAAGTACTTAAATGTCCCAGGGGAATTGGTTTTTAGGGATTTCTTAAACAAGAATTTCCTTGACTCTCTTTACTTTTACTTTAAATCTGGCTTTGTATATAGAAGACACACAGAAAGAATCGAATAAGGAGGAGTTACACATATGTGGACTTTCATGAGTAGTGGCAACATGTTCATATATAAAAGACATTTAGAAATGACTCTTAAGGAACGAAGACCAGGATTTTCAGGATATCAATATCTAAATTTAATGAAAGGGTGATTTTTTTTTTTTTTTTGAGACAGAGTCTTGCTCTGTTGCCCTGGCTAGAGTGCCATGGCGTCAGCCTAGCTCACAGCAACCTCAAATTCCTGGGCTCAAGCAATCCTTCTGCCTCAGCCTCCCAAGTAGCTGGGACTACAGGCATGTGCCACCATGCCCGGCTAATTTTTTATATATATATATTTTTAGTTGTCCAGATCACTTCTTTCTATTTTTTTAGTAGAGACGGGGTCTCGCTCTTGCTCAGGCTGGTCTCGAACTCCTGACCTTGAGCGATCCACCCGCCTCGGCCTCCCAGAGTGCTAGGATTATAGGCGTGAGCCACCGCGCTCAGCCATGAAAGGGTGATTTTGAATAAAATTGAACATATTTGGGTAACAATAAATAATGAAAATTGCTTTTTCCACATGCAATTCATACAATTAATCTCAACCTGGTTTTAGTCACATGCCCACACAGTATGAGATGGTGAAAATATTTCAGGTTTTCTTTCAAAAAGGTTGTGTCCATCAGTATTTATTTTCAACAATTTAATTTCAAACAATTTATATTGTTTGTTTTCTGTTTATTTTTACTAAGAGCTTCTCTTTAAAGGATCAGGAATTTTTAATGTACAATTTGTACAGAACATGTTAGATCATAGAACTTAGTCATGTGGACATACTGACCAACTGCTGAAAAAGGTCACGTTAAATGGGACAGTAGTTGGACTCTAAGACAGGAAGCTGGTGTAAGACTTTTTGGTACAACACTCACTAAAGTCCCTGGGAGCCTTGAAGGGGAAAATACCAGATTAGTCATTTTCAGCTGACTTCAATTTCAATCAAACAATACAAAAATAAATGCAGAAGAACTTTTTTTTGAATTAGAAACTGATGAACACACTGGGGTGTAGAAATCTTATAAATTTCACTCATAACTAATACAGTCTTTTTAATTATGAAATATTTCAAGCCATCAGACAAATGTACGCAATAATGTAAGGAACACTGATGTGCTCACCAACCAGCTTTGTTGAAACTTAACCTTGTGTCGTAATAACTTCCCTTCCCATTCATTTCCTTTTCTCCCCAGGGGCAACCATCACCCTGAAGGTAGTATTTATTATCTTCATAAGTGTTTTCACACTTTAATTACGTATGTATCAATAAACATCTTATAGCGTTGTTTTCTCTGCTTTAAAATTTTATGTAAATAGTATCGTACTGTACATATCCTTTGCAACATATTTTTTTCTCATTCAATTTTTTTTTTTTTTTTTTGAGACAGAGTCTCACTCTGTTGCCCAGGCTAGAGTGCCATGGCGTCAGCCTAGCTCACAGCAACCTCAAACTCCTGGGCTCAAGCAATCCTTCTGCCTCAGCCTCCTGAGTAGCTGGGACTGCAGGCATGTTCCACCATGCCCAGCTAATTTTTTCTATATATTTTTAGTTGTCCGGCTAATTTCTTTCCACTTTTAGTGGAGACAGGGTCTTGCTCTTGCTCAGGCTGGTTTCAAACTCCTGACCTCGAGCAATCCTCCTGCCTCAGCCTCCCAGAGTGCCAGGATTACAGGCGTGAGTCACTGCACCCAGCCTCTCATTCAATGTTATGTCAAAGTTTTATCTCTAAGGAGCTCTCCTTCATTTATTCTCACAGCTGTATGGTATTCCATTGTATAAATATGCAACAATTTATTCATATACTCTATGGTTGAAAGACATTACATTATCGATACTATTATTTGCTTTTACCAATAGTGCTAAAGTTGGTGCTATACCTATCTCTTTACGCATAAGTGGTAGATATTCCCTAGGGCAGTGTTTCTGAGTTTCATGTGCTTAGAAATAAATCACCTGGACATCTTGTTAAAACATAGATGGTGATTCACCTGGTTGGAGGCAGGACTTGAGAATATGAATTTCTAACAAGCTCTCAGGTGATGCTGATGGTCTCTGGACCACATAATTAAGTGGCAAAGCAGTGGATATGTTCCTGGGAGATGAATTTCTAGATGTTCCAAAATTTCTTAGTGAAGTGGTTGTTTTAGTTTTCTTATAGCTGCCGTAAGAAATTATTGCAATTGTTACTAGTGGCCTGAAGTTACACATATTTATTATCTTATATTTCTGCAGTTCAGAAGTCTGATATGAGTCTCACTAAGTTAAAATCAGGTTGTTGGCAGGGCTGGGTTCCTTCCCGGAGCCTCTAGGAGAGAATCTGTTTCCTTTTCCAGCTTTTAGAGGCCACTTATATTTCTTGGTTTGTGGCTTCTTCCTCCATCTTCACAGCCAGAAACAAGGCATCTCTCTGATCCTTTTTCTGTCATCATATCTCTCCCTCTGATTCTCTCATCTGCCTCTCTTTGCCACTTTTAAAGACCCTTATGATTACACTGGGCCCACCTGAGTAATGCAGGATTATCTCCCTATCTTATATAGCAACCTTATCCTATCTGATATGCAATACGACATAACATGTTCACAGGTTCTAGGGGGCCATTATTCTGCCTACCACCGAGATTATAACAATTTACACTCTCACCAGCAGCATGAGTGTTTCTGTTGCTCCACATTCTTGCTAACATTTAGTCTTGATAGACATTGGTTTTTTGCTAATCTGATGGGGTGTAAGATGGTATCTCATGTTTTTGTTTGTTTTAATTTTTATTTCCTTAATTTCTTTTGAGGCTGAGCATTCTTTTTACATATATTTACAGGTCATTTCCTCTGTTGTGATTGGGCCATTTATATCCTTTGCCCATTTTCTATTGGGATGCTTACTTTCTTCTTATTAATTTGTAGAAATTTTTTATTTTTTCTGGAGACTATGTTTTTGTTGGCTTATCAATTTTAAATTAGAATCTTAAAACAGTTGATTTTTTCTAATTTTTTACTTTATAGCTTGTGTTTTTTGGTATTGAAAAATCTTTCCATACTCTAGGTTCATAAAAACATTCTCCTATATTTTCTCCTTAAATCAATATGGTTTATTTCTTGGTATTTATCTTTAACCCATCTGGAATTTACTTTCGTCCCTATAAGGAAGGAATCTAATTATATTTTTTTCTTTGAGTATAAATAGTTGTTCTAGCACCATTTATTGAGGAGTCAATTGTTACTCTTCTGATTTGCAACACCTCTTTCAAATATTAGGTTTTCCTAATTTTAATTTCTATTTCTGGACATCTATCTATCCATTCATCAATTCCACATTTTCTTAATTACAACAACTTTACAATAAATCATTATATCTCATGGGGCAAATTTCCTTACTTTCTACTTCTTCAAATTACTGTTGGCTGCTGTATATAAATTTTAGTATCAGTTTGTTAACTTCCTTGAAAAACCAGGCTGGGATTTTTTCTTCCATATTGAATCCATAGACTAATTTGGGATAATTGACATCTTTGTAAAATTGAGTCTTCCCATTCATTCAAGAACGTGATTTATCTTTCTCTGTGTAGATCTTTTTTATGTTTTTCAATAGTGTTGTAATTAGCTATGCCTTATGTATTTTATGCTAAATTGATGCTGTTGCTACTGTAAATGAAAAATTTCAAAAAATTTTTTAACGTATCTGCTAATATTAAAAAAAGCAATAGATTCTTGTATGCTGATTTAAAATCCAACAAAACTTGCTCAATTCTTTTATTAATAATGTCTTTTGAGTCTCTTAGGTTTTCTGTATATTGGTGATCAATTCATGATGATTGATAATAGCTTCGTTTCTTTCTTTCCATTCTATTCCTCGCATTTCTTCTCCTTGTGTCCTCATGTCCTACTTTATTGGCTGGGACCTCCAATATATACTTTGACAAATAGAACCAGTGTTTACAGGTATCTTTGTGTTATTCCTGTTTTTAAAGAGTATGTTTCCAGGGATTTACAATTACATATGTATCTGTTTCTATAAGTTTTATGTGTATATTTATCAGTTTAAGTAAGTTCCTGTCTGCTTTCTAGTTTGATCATTAATAAGTGTTGAATTTTACCATGTGCTTTTTCTCATTTGTTGACATGATCATACGATTCTTTTCCTTTAAACTGCTAATGTAATTCTAACATTTAATCAATCTTGCAGTATTGAAATAAACATGATGTATTTTATGCATTATTAATGAGTTTGGCTAATACTTTATTAAGAGCTTTTGCATCTATGTTCTTAAATAAGACTGGTCACAGTTTTCCTTTCTTATACTGTCATTGTCTCTTTTTGGTATCACACTTACTAGACATATAAAAAGAATTTACTGCATTCCTGTATGCTCTATTCTCAGAAGGAGTTTATATAAGATGGGGATTATGTGTTCCTTGAGTGTTTGGTAGGACATGGTATCAAACCATCTGGGCAGTGCTCTATATATTTCAAAATATCAAACTTTAAATTATATAGTTTAAGTTTCTGTATCCTTTAGCAGGTTTTTTTTTTTTTTTGGCATTTGAATGATCAGTCATGACAGGGTAGATTTATCAGTTATATTAAAATCTCCCTCCATGATTATGGGTTTGTCAACTTCTTATAATTCTGTCAATCTTTGGTTTATATTTTTTGAAACTATGTTACTAGATAGTTCTGAGATATCTTCCTGTTAAAGTGTTTCTTTTATCATAATTTAATTATTCCCTTTTGCCTAAGCCTATTTTTGACTAATATTATTATCTCTATGCTAGCACTTCCTTGGTATGTTCTTCTCATACCCTCCTTTTAATTTTTTTTACTTTCAACATTTCTACTTCCTTATGTTTTACGTGTAGCTCTTGTAAGTGACAGATAGCTGGATTTTTAAAGTATTGTTATCTGACAACCTGTGTCTCTTTACTGGAAACTGTGTTTCATTAACATTTATGTTTATTATTGGCATATTTGGATTTATTTTTATAACAAGGATTTTCTTTCCTCCTTCATTGCTTTCTATTGAGATCAAGTTTTTTTTAATTCCCTCTATTTCTCTTATTTGGATGTCTATTTCCTTTTTGTTTTTGGTGGTTGTCCTTAAAATTACAACAAACATTCATTTTTTTTGAGACAAAGTCTCACTCTGTCACCCAGGCTGGAGTGCAGTGGCATCATCATAGCTCACTGCAGCCTTGAACTCCTGGGCTCAAGAGATCCTCCTGCCTCAGCCTCCCAAGTAGCTGGGACTACAGGCACATACCACAATATCCCACTAATTTTTTTATTTTTTTGTACAGATGTGGTCACGCTATTGCCCAGGCTGATTTTGAACTCCTGACCTTAAGCGATCCTCCTGTCTCAGCCTCCCAAAATGCTAGGATTACAGGCATAAGCCACCATGCCCAGCCAACAAACATTCTTGAACAAAGCAAAATTAATTAATTTCTTTATCATCTTTCTGAACAATGAAAGGATTTTAGTGTACTTTTACTGAACATAGAAGGAGTACATTTTGAATTATTTTCTTATATCTGTCTTCCAGTTCATTAACATTCTCTTCAGCTTTTCCTAATTTGCCATTCAATCCATTCCTTGAGCTTTTCAAAATTCTAACTTTTTAAAAAAAAATTCTAGAAGTTATATTTGCTTATTTTAAAAAAATCTACCTAGCCTTTCTCTTTTTGATGTCTTGTTCTTATTCTTTTCTCATATTTCCATTTACTTCTTTTAGATCTTAAATCATTTTAAACACACTTATTGTCTAGTTTTTAGCTGATATTTTAAATTAATCAAGTACTTGGGGAAGGGCATCTAATCCTTTTTGGTCTCTGCTGATTCTCATTTATGATGGCCTGTTTCCTCGTATGTTTAAATGAATTTGATTGTGAATTCATTTTTTACTGTGGCAGATAGTATATATTTAAATTCCAAATATGTGTGAGGGCAGGGCCAAAGTCACAAACTCTTAGGGACCTCGTAGAGTTCAGTCAAAGAGAAACATGATTGCTTCCTATTTTCCTGTGCTAGGGCAGAGAGTCAGATTATACCTAGTGAAATCTAATATATAACCCTTTGAAGGTCCTGGTTTTAGTGAGGCTCTCACTTCTAACTCCCTACTCTGAGCCTAAGTTTTGCTCCCACATGGTCATCAACACGTGGTGGTGATAGAACTAATAACCCTACACCTCTTCACCCCCTCCAGAGTAGTCCTAGAATCCACTCATGGGTTTATTGTTCTGTTTTTGATTTCCTCTCTTTGGCCCCCAGATATTTCCCTTACTTTATTGGGAGCTCATCTGTACCTTTTAAGTTTTTATTATTAAACTGTAAATATATTTCTAGGTACTTTGCACAGGACAGTTTTCAGCTGATACAGACCTCTAAATATTGTCAGAAGCAGAAATCTCTAAACTTACTTTTGTAATATGATCCTTGCCTCTAAGCTTCATAGAATAATATAATATCTACATAATACCAGATTATGAAAAGAAGCATACCAAAAATCAGTTTATTCCTTTTCCCCAGCTCTTTCCCATTTTAGGTTTACCCAGTTGTACCATGTTGTTTGTCATTAAAAAGGTATGTTTATAAAAGTACAGTTGCAACACCAGGATTAAAGACAAGATAACTCTGAATGGACCTGGCTTCTAGGATCAGAGAAATTCTTAATATGTTAGTTTATCTTGGACTCAGGGTCATTTTCACAGGTTGGACCTGTGAAACAGTGTACAAAGAAAAACTGAAAAAAATATTTTCTGTACATAAAGGGTTGTGAAATAAGGGCTCACACAAAATGTTGAAATGATGATTTGCCTTCACACCTCAGTGCTGGGTGAATTCTCTCTCCCCCTACCCACTTGGCCTCTACCCCTCATTGTTACCAATGCAATCCTCAGGGGGACAGTGGAAGCCCAGTTTCCTCTTTCCCCTCTGACCCTTCTCCAATTAATCTGAGGCAGTGTAAACCTTTACGGTTTAACATTGTGTAACTTCCACGTCTCCCTCGCCCTCCCACCCAGCCCCTTCCCCCGCAAATTCGGGGGAACTCCCATTACCGCAGTGCCACCAGCATTACTCATTCATCCCCATTCAGGCTTTCCCCAGCATTTATTAAGGGCTCTCTGCCCCTGCCTCTCACTCTCCCTCTCCTCTGCTCAAACTCAGCTCGCTCGAGAGCCTCTTGCCTCTCTTCCCCTCCTGCCAGTTGTGGAAAGAACTTTGCCTCTTTCCAGCGATGTATCTCCTTGGGATTCTGTTTTGTTCTCTCTGGTCTGCGGTGTTGGCCGAGAACTCGGATGATTATGAGCTCATGTACGTGAATTTGGACAATGAAATAGACAATGGACTCCATCCCACCACCGAGGACCGTAAGTTCCTTTTAACTGTTTCTCTGCTAACCCTAACTGCATGTCCACCTCTTTTAGTCTAAATAATATACATATACTTTGTAGCCAACGAAACAAGCTAAAAACTATAGCTTGTTTTGCAAAAGTAGGAAGCACTTGAGGACAGAGGGAGGTTTCAAAAGTTATTTCTGTAACAGATTCATAATGGGTTGAACCACATGGAATGGCCGATATTCGACTGTTTTGAGCTATATAAATGGCAATTTCATACAGTGCAACTTAATCTGTACCTGAATGAATAGTTTCTGTGTCATTTTTTGAGATATTTACACGCTGCTTTTCGGAGGTGTCTTTAAAGGGCAGCAGGATGCTGGGGACGGGCTGTAACTTGGCACCACCGAGGGAGGTCAGCTTTTACAAAGCATATTCACGGAAGGCCTGGGTGGGCTGGTAACGTGTGTGTCCCGCGCCCTAGCCACGCCGTGCGACTGCAGACGGGAGCACTCCGAGTGGGACAAGCTCTTCATCATGCTGGAGAACTCGCAGATGAGGGAAGGCATGCTGCTGCAGGCCACGGACGACGTCCTCCGGGGCGAGCTGCAGAAGCTGCGGGCAGAGCTGGGCCGGCTCGCAGGCAGCCTGGCGAGACAGTGCGCGCCGGCGGCCCCCGAGGAGGCCAGGCTGGCCCCGGCGCTGGACGAGCTGCTGCAGGCGAGTCGCGAGGCGAGCCGCAGGCTGGCGCTCCTGGAGCGCGCCGAGGCGCAGCGCCCGGAGGAGGCGGGGCGCGCCCTGGGCGCGGTGCTGGAGGAGCTGCGGCAGACGCGAGCCGACCTGAGCGCCCTGCAGGACTGGGCGGCCCCGCGCCGGCTGCCGGCAGGTAAGAATGCGGAGCGAGCCGGGACCTCCCCCTGCGGCTTTGTTCCGCGAGCGCGCGCAGCGGCGAGCCAAGTCAGGCAACCTTCTAGGAGAAGCTTTCATGGAGAAACGCACACGCAGACCTCTATTTCTGCATGCACGGTCACAGAGCTCAGACACACTATACAAGGCGGGAAACTTGGCTTTAAAAATAGTATTCCTTAGCCCTGAGGGACCCCAAAGAAAGCTGTGGACGTAACCATCACAGTCTTGAAATAGACGTGCAGGGCCCCTAACACCTGATCCGACCAGGCGTTGTAGCAGTTCCACTGGCCCGTTATAACCGTGACCCCTCTCTCTGCCCAGCTTCCCTCCGTTAGGGATTTCCACGTCTTCTAATTTTATCCTGCCTCGGTCTTTAGAAGAGCTCTGGTTTCCCGCGCTATTTTAGGTCCCCACGGCCAGCCTCTTCTCCCCTCCCATTCCGAGCAAGAGGCTTGAGGCTGAATCTGATCTCTGGGTCAGCGGAATTCCTCAGGGGCCCCCCAGCCCCTGGGTCTGTGGAATTAGCGCAACAGTGGAAGTGGGAGGGTGTGCAGTTTGGGACTCAACATGGAACAGTCGGGTGTAGGAGCCGTGCAAGCGACTCGAGCCCAACCCCAGGGATTCAGAGAATGGGGCCAAACAGGAGAGAGAGACTGTGTCCAACCAGATGCAACTTGTCAAAGTCCCACGTGACACTCCATGAATCTCCAAACAAACGTGTGTTCCCGAAATAATACATTTTAAAGATGGTTAATTAAAAGAAAGAAATAGAAGATTTGGAGTCAAGTAATACTCCTTTATAAGCGAAAATTTCTAAGAAATGGTGGTGTGAGAATTATTTTAGATTATATTAGAAAATCTGTGTCCTGGGTAACAAAATATAACTTACACTTTTCCTGAAAATCTCAGAAACAGAAAACAATTACAATGCCAAGCTTCCCTGTATTTCCAGTAAAACAACTCTTATTGGATGGGGTAGAGGGAAGAATCATAAGCATGTTTGAGAGCATATTTCATTTAAAGTTACAGAAACCATACCAGAATATTAGTCTTTTCTAAGTATTTGAGATCTGTTTATCAGTACAGAGCATATTTCCTTAAATATTAAATAGGACTTCAGAGGAGAAAAAGCATAAAATCAAATATACAGTAGTAGATCCTTAATGTAATAGGAGACAAATTATAATTCTGCAGCTGTTTTAATGGATGTGATTTCTTGTTTTGCAAACTGTGTGAAGTCATTGTGCATATAATGTACCTGAAAAACTGACGAATTACCCTAATTTTTATCTTCACCTCTGCATATTAGTTGGAGCAGAAGAGGGATGTATTTCTGAGCTCTAAGATGTTCATTCTTATTGTAGCCAATAATACGTTTATCCACATGCTTTGATTTCTTCTCTCTTGGTCTCCTGCCAGCTTGGCTCCTAAGATATTCCTAATCATTCTGTTGTCAGCCTCCTAAGAACCTGGTTTTAATTTTGTTTGGTCTTTGACGATATAATCAGAAAAATCTATTAGTTAAAAGTCATTTCATGAGAGAGTTCCTGATATTTTAAAGTGGTATCAAGAGTCTCAATCACTGGTCCCCAAAGAAGACCACAAAAAATGGCCAACGCTCAGTGCCACTCCATGAACCCATGTGGCCAGTGCAGCCTAGAGAGAAGCTGAGTTTCTGAGATGCAATCAAGAAATGTTTTGGAATGCAATTCTGACTGCCTGGGCTT
>NW_012143856.1:2623361-2629274 GCF_000956105.1 Propithecus coquereli | reverse complement strand
AGGCCCTTGGAAGAATTTACTCCTCTTAAAGTTTTTCTATTACTACTTAAATAGTATTTATAAGCATGTGGACAAAGTAAGAATTTTTAAGTATATCGTTGGTCTACCCAGTTCTTCTTGAGTGCTACATACACTTGTTGCTTACAGACTTGCAGAATATTAGAAGGATTTTGGAGACAACACTAAACCCTGGAAGATTATGGTACTCATCCAAAGCTGTCCAGCTCATAGTAGTAAAACAAACTGAATTCCAGCCCTTCTAACCAAATCCAGGGGTTCTATTATTAAGAGACAATGTAGTGTGCTAGTTAAGGGGAGGACACTGCAATCATCAACCAGACTGCACAAGTTCAAACTCCAGTTTTACTACTTATCAGCTATGTAAACATAGATAAATTACTTTTGCCTCAGTTTTTTCATCTGTAAAATGGGAATAAAAAGACTATCTCTTAGGGTTGTTATGAGTATTAAAATGACATATAAAGGGATTAGAACAGTATCTGGTACATAGTGAGTACCCAGTGTTAGTCATTATTATATATTGCTCCCTTTCAAAGGTAGTTTTCTAAAAACTTTGCAAAGTTTACAAATACCTGAGAACACATGGCATATTAAAATGTATTCTACAATAACATCACTATTCTAGAATTTTGTTGCAAAATTTATGTTAATAATAGCTAAATGGAGTGAACTAGATCCATTGAATTTCATAGTTATGTTATTTTAGGTGCTTGGTGGAGACAAGCACAGAGAACCAGGTTGGGCTCTAAATTCTAAGAAATTATAGAATCATTATTTGACGTTAACTCAGAGTGATTCAACATTTTTTAAAAAGCAATAACAAAGAAAATATGCTAATTATGAGGGAAAGTAGTCTTGGTTTTTATTATTTTGTGGGTTTGGACTAGTTGACTTTCTTTCTTGTATTTGCACACCTTCTCCATTTAGATGCTTCATTGAATAAGACAATTGGCTTTCCTTATTCTCATTTTCTTTGCTTTACAGAAATTACACTTGAGGCCCCTTAAGTTATAATATTAATATAATGTTGCACATAGTTTTCAATTGTAGTCTTTAAAATGCTTACGTTTAAGTAACTAAATGCCAGAATAATTCTGAACGCATTTATATTTTCTCTTATCTTCTTCTTACTTTCTTGGTACTCTAGGTTGTGAAACAGCTATTTTATTCCCAATGCGTTCCAAGAAGATTTTTGGAAGCGTGCATCCAATGAGACCAATGCAGCTTGAGTCTTTTAGTGCCTGCATTTGGGTCAAAGCAACAGATGTATTAAACAAGACCATCCTGTTTTCCTATGGCACAAAGAAGAATCCATATGAGATCCAGCTGTACCTCAGCTTAAAGTCCATCGTGTTTGTGGTGGGTGGAGAGGAGAACAAACTGGTTGCTGATACTGTGGTTTCCCTGGGAAGGTGGACCCACCTGTGTGGCACCTGGAATTCAGAGAAAGGGCTCACATCCTTGTGGGTAAATGGTGAACTGGTGGCTACCACTGTCGAGATGGCCAGAGGTCACATTGTTCCAGAGGGAGGAATCCTGCAGATTGGCCAAGAAAAGAATGGCTGCTGTGTGGGCCATAGTTTTGATGAAACATTGGCATTTTCTGGAAGACTCACAGGCTTCAATATCTGGGATCATGTTCTCAGCAATGAAGAGATAAGAGAGACTGGAGGAGCGGAGTCTTGTCACGTCCGGGGCAATGTTGTTGGGTGGGGAGTCACAGAGATTCAGCCACATGGAGGAGCTCAGTATGTTTTATAAGTGTTGTGAAATTCTACTTGAAGCCAAAGAAAGAAACTAACATTTTAAATATGTGCCAGTTGGGATGTTCTAAAAACCTCAATGCATAATAAGAACACTTGAGATTAATGAAGGAGAGAGTTGAGATCAATCTTTATTTATCTTGGCAAAATACTGAATAAACAGTTGAAAGGAACACATTGGAGAAAGCTTTTGGGAATTTTGTTACTAGACTTTATGCCATGGTGCTTTCAGATTAATGCTGTGTCTTTGTCAGATAAACTCTCAAATAATTTAAAAGGACTGTATTGTTGAACAGAAGGACAATTGTTTTACTTTTCTTTGGTTAATTTTGTTTGGCCAGAGAGGAATTTTATATTGAAATAGTAACAAAAAAAGATTTGTTGTCCATTGTCCATTGTTATTGGTATGTACCTTATTACAAAAAATGATGATAAAAGCATATTTATACTACAAGATGACTTAACAAATATAAATGTAGGTTATGTGTTATAATCAAATGTCACTCTTTTGAGAAAATAGACATATAAGTTATATTGTAAAATGGGTTTGTATTAATTTTATTAAGACTATTTTTGTAAAGTTCTACTGTAAATAAAATGTTTTATAAAACTAGCTCATGTCATCTAATTATAAATTTAAGAGATGTTTTGGAGCAAACCCACAACTTTTCAACTAAAATAGGCAATTAGCTTTCAGAGACTATCATATAAATAGCAATAGTTAATGTTGTTAGAAATAAACTACACGATTGTGTTAAGATTTGTCTTCTTATAAATCATAAGCAAGAAATATGATCTTGGCCAAGTCAATTCATCTCTGTGGGTTTTAGTTTTCTTAACTGAGAAATCAAAGAATTGAGGAAATAATGATGTCTAGGTCTCTTCCAATTTGATGATTCCAGGAGCTTATACAACTTTCTGGACTGTATAACATGAAAAAAAAGACATCAAACATGATTCATAACAGTTCCCCAGATACACACGATGCTTGTAAGCAATGGCTTAGGGCTATTATTTGGGAGATCTAAGAATCTGGAAAAGCCAATGAAAGCACAGCCCATTTTCTTACTCATGAAGGGGAGGTCAAGCCACTTCACACCGTAGTTGGGCAGTAAGTCTTTCCCACCACACTAGGGTTCTCCTGGACATTCTATGCAAGGGCCTTACAAAGATGCTTCTGAAATATGGTAGAACCAAGGAATGATGTGTCCTCCTAAAGATAGGGCCTGGATAATCACAGGTCATGTCCTGTTCATAAGGTTTGGAGAATAGGGCCAGGAGTAATTCTGTAACTAACTAGCTGAGTATCCTTAGTTACATTATGTAACTAACTAGCTGGTTGTCAGACAAGTTACTTAACTCTTCTGTATCTTCTCAGTAAGAGGAGAGGACTGGACTCTTAGTGATTTTGGCAATACAATTCCGTGAATCTAATAATTCTTGAGGATGCTCATGATATAAGTACAGCTTCATTCCCCTCGTGAGACCCACAAAACCAGGCTGATGAGTGTCTAAGAAAATCACTGGTAGTTATGAGCTGATAGACCAGTCTCAGACTGTTGGAGATTACTTAATTCAAGGTTGTAGGCACACCGGGCACACATACAAAGTCCCTCTCCAGCCATCATCTACGCCAGTGGTCCCCAACCTTTTTGGCACCAAGGACTGGTTTCATGGAAGACAATTTTTCCACAGATGTGGAGTGGTGGGAGGCACAGCTCAGAGGGGAAGCAGAGCTCAGGCGGTGAGGGCAGTGATGCCGAGTGGCTGTAAATACAGATGAAGCTTCCCGTGCTCAGCGCCGCTCACCTCCTGCTGTGCGGCACCCTGGTTCCTAAGTCTCACGGAAGTCAATTTTTCCATGGATGGGGGTTGGGGTGAGGGGGTGAAGGTGGGGATCCACAGCCCAGGGGTTGGGGAGCACAGGTCTACACCACTTGAACTCTCAGCCAGAAGAAGAAAAACCAAACCCAAACTTTGGCAGAAAATGAAGCATGCTTTCAATTCTTTTCCACCTTTCAGCATGAGTTATATGTGTTTAAGAGACCACAGATGATGCAGGCCAAGATAAATGCAAACTCATAGGCTTACAGAATTAAATGTAAGGAAACTTAAGGTTTTTTTTTTTTAGTAACTACATGTCGAGGTTAAAGAAGAAACAGAAGAAAATAAAGTAATTTTGGGGTTATAAAAATAGAAATTTCATCTGCTCTAGCAGTAAGTTTACATAGGTGTTCTAGGCACTCTAATTATTCCATGATATCTATTTTCTCTCTTCTTCTTAGTAACATAATTCTAGTTTTAGTGGCACACGTGGTCACTCAGAGTAAAGTCTAAAGTTTTCAGAGTCACTTGCAGCTAAGTGTGGCCATATGACTAAGTTCTGATCAATATTCAAATATTGTATGTGATTCTCTTTCCCTTTCTTCTTCTGTCTGATTGAAATATGGTAATGATGGCTGGCATTTCAGCAACCATCTTAGATCATGAGATTCCATGCAGCATTATAGAAGAGGCCTGGGTTCCTGATGATTGTGAAGTCACTTAGCCAGCCCTGGGCTCCCTGCCCTAGATTTCTTTTACATGAGAGAAAAATATACTTTTGTCTTATTTAATCCATTATTAGTTGAACACCCAAGCTAATCCTGATCCTGTAATTTTTTTTAATTAAAAAGACCATGCACTTTATTCTCTCCAAAATACTCATAGGCTAAACTCAGAAAATATATTTTACAAATTCTCAGAAATTTTGATATCTGACTTTTTTTTTTTTACTAACCAATAACATTTAATGACCTTGAGATTATACAGTGTCAGCAAAAGAAGGAATTAATAAATGTGTAAAACTGAGATAAATATCTAAAAACAAATATCAGCATGCTAACTTAGTTTAGCACACTGGCACACAGTTTCATTCACCGGAATAGTTGTTGAGAGCATTGCCATTTTATGGCATAGTGAAATAATTGTGAAAGATGACTCCAGTTAGGATGAAAAAAATGTATGTGTAACTAACACATAATGCATTATGTGTATAAAATATTATTTGTGTGTGTCAGAGTGACCAACTGTCCTGGTTTATCAGGGACTGTCCCAGCTTTAGCACTGAAAGTCCCATGTCCTAAGAACCCCTCAGTCCCAGGCAAACTGTCTGTCACTCTAGTATATTTGTATGTCTGTCCAGTGAAGCAATGTTTTTGCAGAGATGATAATATATGAACAAAACACAATTGACATATTTTCCTGTCCATTACGATAGAAATCGGCTTTTAAGTATTAATTCCTTTAAAATATATTCAGAACATTTGATTGCTAAGCATATATTGTATACTTTCAGAGCTTAGTTATTTACAATTACTTAATGGACTTTAACAAATAATTAGATTTACAAAAAAAAATCCAAGAAATTATAATTGATTTTTATTTCATTTCTTATTAAATCTTATAATAGAAAGCTCTTCTTTGAGAAGTTTACTAAGGCCACATGTTTCCAGAATTGTATTTTATCCACTTAAGAAATAGAACTCCTAAAGTTAAAAAGTCTTAGTTAAAGTAATTTTCTTTTATTTTCCTTTATATATTCTTGGATTCAGTGAGCATGAGAACTCATATTGCTGACCCTTGCATTCAGTTTTATAAATCTAGGGTGTAGAAGAAAGTTTGCTGAGCTTGGGGTCAGAAATCTAGTGTTTAAAAATCCTGGCACCATTGCCTACTAACTTACTAACTACAAGATGTTGGACCTGTCAGCTAATCTTTCTGAGTCTCAAATTAGCCAGGAAATTAGGAATAACAAGACTTGCTTATCTTGTTGAAGGGTTATTAAGCAAATAATGTATATAAAAGTGCCTTCTAAACTATAAAATAATATTTGAAAAAAGATAGTTATCTTAAAAAATGTTTTTCCAAGTTGTTCGCAGTGGATTAAAACATACATAAGCAAACAAACAAAAAAAAACACAAATAAATGAATATAAGGATTCTCTTCCATTGGGGGTAAGTCATTTTCAGAATTCAGCACGTGGATGTCCGGATCTGTGCAGGCTTTGTTCTACTTCACAGCAACATCTGCTGGTGAAGTCAAGAAGGTGCAAACTCTAATTTATATCAGATCCAAGACTTGGTTAAC
>NW_012143856.1:2602481-2619511 GCF_000956105.1 Propithecus coquereli | reverse complement strand
AAATCAATGAAATAGTAGCAACCAAGTCTAAGGGGAAATACCACTGGTACACCACAAGGCTCACCTGACCCCATCTGGTCAACATTTTTCATCAGCGTTTTAAAACGAAGAACACAGTGGCTCTGCTCTTAAAATTTACAGGTGACAAAAACCTTGGAAGAACTACAGATACATTGAGATGGAAGAAATATTATCCAATAAGATTTTGGCCTGCCAAAGCAATGGGCTGCATCTCATAAGAAAAAGTGTAAAGGATTAAAAGTAAGTATTTACATAAGACTCAAAAAACCATCTAAATGTAGAACATGGCAGAAACTGCCGAATATGCTAAAACAATTTTATAAAAAAGAAAACTGTAGAGATTTTGAATAGAAGTTAAAGATGTGATTCTGTGATTGATAAAAAAAAGTGAATTTGATTTTAGATTACATTGAGGCAAATATAGTTTCCCAACAGGGAGGATAAATCCATTTTAGTCCTCACAGGCAGGATCGAACCTGGAATATTACGCCCAACCATGGACTCTAGAGTGTGTATTGCCCACAGGAAATCCAGAGCCCATTCAGGGGAGGGCAGCCAAGTGAAGGAGGGGGCAAGGTACATCCTGCAAATGCATGCAGGATGAAGTCATCCTCTGCTCAGTGAGTGAACTGAGAGGGAAATTGCAGATGTAATGCCTGGGGAAGAGAAGAGGGGAGTACAAAGGGAGGAGTGGTAAGATATGAAAGTTGTGGCCCAATTTTTGAAAGCTTGTCATGTGAAAGAGAAAGAAGGGTTCATGACCTAAGGAGAGAGGCTTAGTCAAAAGTGGGAGGCCACAGGAAGAAAAGTTTTAATTCAACAAAAGGAAAAAATACCTAACTCAGATTTGTCCAGAGATAGTGGGTTGCCACAGGAAATAGTGAGTTCCCTAGCCCTAAAGGGATTTCAGTTTAAGCGGCAATCATGATTATCATCATCACCATCTTAGCTAATATTTATCGAAAACTAACTGTACCCTGGCGCATTATCTCATACAGTTGTCTCAACATCTCTATTGACATATGAGGAAACAGAGTCTCAGAAAGATAAAAATACAGCTAGCATTTGGTGGAGCTGAGATTTAATTGTAAAAGTAATTTTTAGAGTAAAATGGCCAGGGTTTGAATCTTGCTTTTAACTTCTCTGAGCTTTAACTTACTCACTTATAAAATGATATGGTGGACATTTCTGGTTTCTCAGTCCCCGGTATTCATTCACTCCACTGTGGGCAGCAGCCCTGGATTCCTTTTGGGAATCTACCCCTTCTCTACTCCCTGTCCTTGTGATTCTGCTGCAGCTGACCCTCATCTCCTGCTTTGAAGATGGCTCATGACCCAAGCTGGCCGACTCAAGTACAGTGTCCCCTGGCAATGATGATGGGTTGGTTCAGAAATGTTCATGTGGCCTCTGTCAGGTCAAACAGAGAACGTGAGAATGGATATGGACTTTCTTTTGCTTAATTGATATTCATGATGATGTGACTGGAATCTGCGGAGGCCTCACACCATGAAGCACGAAAGAGAAACCAAGCCACAGGAAGCAGAGCTGAGCAGTAACTTTTGGGACCACCGCTGAGCCCTGAATCAAGCCATATGGGAAGTCTGATCTACTCATGGACTTTCAGTCCTGTGTGCCAACAGCGTGTCATTTTTGATCCTCCTCTTCCTCCTTTTCCTTCATCAAGCCATTCATACTGGGGGTTCTGTTACTTAAAATACTACTAACTGGTAAAATGAGTAATAACAGGCCTTCTGTTATGAGGTTCTTGTGGGTATTAAACAATATAATGGATATAAATGACTTAATATAGTATCTGGCATAAAGAATGTGTGCAATAAATTTTATCCATTGCAGTTAATGTTGTTATAATAATAACTATCATCACTGAATGGTTGACCATTCAATGTTTTTTGTAGAAGTAGAAATATGGGAAAATGAAGATTGGTACAGTATAAGTCAAAGAAGGTCTAAAGGGGAGAAAAACTATAGGTAATGAAGAAAGAAATCCGAACAATGACTCCCAAGGCTGTTTGGCAAGGACATAAGACATATTTGCAAATCAGAAAAGTTACTGCTCAGAGATAGTGACTAGATTCCTTCTGCTTTGCAACTCAATGTGTCATGGGCTCATGTGAGTGATAGTAGAGTTTTACAGTCACATCAGTCTTAAAAATCTAAATCCTGAAATATGTAGCCCCAACCTTTTATAGGTCAAGTTACCATTCATTTTATGGTAATTTTCATACTGCCAGATCAAATCAACCAAATCATTTGCTTATTTCAAATGCTTGCAGTGAATTTAGAAAGTGTATTTTGTATTTCAAAGATTTCTTTGTAATTGCAAAAGCATTTTAAAAAAGCCAAATAGATGAGCTAAGTTCTTGGCAGCTGTAAAGAGCTAATGCAATTTTTCACAAATCTGTTACTTGCAAGTCTGACTATTATGGTTTTTAAATGTGTGGTGTGTATAAGTGTTTGTAATTCCTATAAAATCTGTTCCAAAAATGTAGCTAAGTTGGTGAAAAAAAGCACAATTGCTTTTCTAGACTTTTAGCAAATTTAATATCATGTATAGAGTGAAATTAGTAATTTAATCCTGTAGCCAAAGGAAATTAGAGATGAAAATACTGACTAGTATTGTTAATGACAAATCTTTAGAGGGTGGCACAGGTTGAGTGGTAAACTTCCACCATCATGCTGGAGTTCAGACCTATCTGGGCATCCAGCAGACCATTGAAGTGGCTGCTCAGAAGTCTGGGGGTGTTGCTGAAAACTCTCCTTAGGAATCCCTGGTACCATAAACCTAAAGTTAGGAACAAAATCTTAGCCCTTGGCAGGCAGTAGACATTTTGAGGACTGTAGTACCAGTTTGTTGGTAACCAGACTCCTGGGTGAATAACTCAGTCCCAGGGAAGGAAAGAGAATTTTAGGGAAAACAGAATCAACTATTTTACTGCAAATGTGGTAACACAGTTTTGCACTGCTCTGGGGCCTCTCTACCAAGGGGTAACACCAAAAACAAAGACTGGTGTTCTTTCCCATCCTGCCACAGGCTGCCACATGCAACTAGTGAGCTGAGGACTGGTGGCTCTGCAAGCTTCAGCTGCCTCAGCACGGGGGTGCGCTGCCATCACTGGCAGGGCAGCATGGAGTCCCCAGGAGTGGAGTCCATTCCTGGGACCTCCACAGCAGTGGCCCCAGGCTCTGCCAGGCTCAGGGTGGTGAAGGAGGACAGCACCCCAGCGTGCCGTGCCTGGAAGCATGTGTAGAAGCACATGGGCAGCATGGGCTTGAGGACTGCTCTGGATACCTCGGGAAGAGAGCACACAGAGGGCCCTTAAGAAATACTTGGACTGACAGCACTTTACAGGGGGTTGATTCTCAACCTGAGCATGTGAGGGGTTGTGCCAGTAAACTGGGGGCTGAGATACTCACAGGGACATGATGCATGTTTATTAATGAGGACTGGGGACATTTGGATGCATATAAAATAATACTATATATTGTTCTCTGACCCTAAATCCAAAATACATGGTCTCTGATAGATCTGAAACCAAAGGGAAAAAAGCGAAGACAAGGAGAATATTTTGCATGGACTAATTTGACCTTCTCTTTCATTCAAATATTGGAACAATTAACAGAGGTGTCCTGATTTGATTTTGTATGTCAGTATTGAACACATTTGTAAATCAGTCTGAAATCATGTCCACATTTAAGAAGTCATTATATACTTTCTGGTGCATTTTCTCTAACAAAAGACATTTCTTGCCTTTGGAAACCAAATGAAGAAGAGGTTTTCCATCTACCACTGACAGCTGTAGCACATGTTCCATTCAGCACATAGAGATAAGCTCTCCACAGCTGGTAGTTGGGCAAGGTGACCAGAAACATGTACAACACAGTTCTCCAAATTGAGAAATGTAGAGTTGGAAGGAAGCTTATAACTCATCTAATGAGTCTAAGTAATTCATCTGCCCTGGAGGGAGACACAGACTCAGCCAGCCCAAGTGACCTTTTGCATGTTCGCAAGTCAACTAGTGACAAACCAGAAATTTTTTTTTTTTTTTTTTTTTTTGGAGACAGAGTCTCACTCTGTTGCCCTGGCTAGAGTGAGTGCCGTGGCGTCAGCCTAGCTCACAGCAACCTCAAACTCCTGGGCTCAAACAATCCGCCCACCTCGGCCTCCCAGAGTGCTAGGATTACAGGCGTGAGCCATCGCGCCTGGCCCCAAGCAGAAAATTTAACTTGCCTCTAATACTCTAGGTCTCACTTTCTACCAATCATAAATGCTTCCTGAAAATACTTTTAAATGACCCTAAAACATGTTCTCAAGCTCAGCCTTTTCACCATACCTTGGAGAATGCTCTTTACTATAACTTCCGTGTGATCAGCCAGGAGATCCGCCTTGGAAATTGCAGCTAGGGACAGGTAGTTGGACATATTCCTGCACAGTTCCTTGGTGCCTCTGTGGAGGAATTTCACTGCAATGGGGATGGCTAATGCCATCACAGGGGGCCGGTTATAATTCTGAGGAAATATAAGAAAGCACCAAATAAGTGACTCATTCATTCAGGTATTCATTCATTCAAAAAATGTTTGTTGAGCTAAGTCCCCAGAGTGCAGCTGTGAAAACACAGGCCCTGCCCTGCTTACGTTGTATTGAGGAACTCTGGGAACTCTTGGTCTTGTTTGGGAGACCTAAGACAAACAGGGAGTTAACAGCCTAGCCTGATGAGGGCTGTGACAGGCAAAGTGCAGGGTGCTAAGGGAGCAAAGAAAGAGCACCCAATCCAGTCTTTGGAGGTGTGAAGAAAGACCTCCTGGAGGAGGTGATCTCTTAGCTGGGACCTAATGGATGAATGAGAGATGGCTGGGTGATGGCTGGATAAAGAGCAGACGGAAAGAACGAAGAGCATGTGCAAAGGCACAGAGGCCAGGGAGTGCCTCGTGCATTGGGGAGTTGTAAGCGGCTCAGCGTGGCTGGAGGGTGGTATGTGGCAAGAAACTGTTGGGGGAGGGAGAGGAGGGGAGCAGTGGGAGAGGTACAACAGGACATGATCATAAAAGGTCTGACATGCCAGACTAAAGAGTTTGGAATTGATCTTTAGGGAAATTGGGAATCAATGATGAGAAGTATAACTTCAGATTTATACTTGAAAAAAGAACCAAAGGAATGTTGAACAAGTTGCTTTTTGATTATATCTTAAAAACTAAAGTTTCAGCTAATGAGATTTGGAAGAAAAAAATAAATTAATGTAAGACTAAAAACTAAAGGAATGCTGGATCCTAAAATAATTCCCTTGTTGATTTGCTTTGAGACTGAACATGTTTTATATATCCGTACACAAAAAAATAGTGCTATCAGCATTCAGTTACCTAATTAGGGAATAATATTTGGAAAATACAAGTTGTTTTCTTAAAAATGAATGGTACATATTTACTATCTCTGACCACCAACCCCACCTCTTAGACTGACCATACAGGAAAAGTTGCACAGTGCACAGTGTGTTTGGGGAGCTCACTTCATATTATTATATTATAAATGAAAAGTGGTTGTTTTTCTCTGTGAAAAGTGCTTATCTTTCCACCCATGGAATATGCCCTCTAGTACCTCCTACAATTTTGGGTTTATGATAGGTACTCAATATCTGCCAAATTGATTAACTAATAAAGAAAACGCAAATCTATTGGGATAGTTGTAACTGGGAACATAATGCGGTGGGAAGGGCATCTGATGGAAAAGCAAGACTCTGGATTCTAATCTCAGCTGTGCCACCGTCTTGCAGGATGATCATGGAGACGTCATCCAACTCTCTATGTGTCACCTGTAAAAGTGATTATCATCATCTTTTCCAATCAAACAGTCTTTGATAAAAGACTTGATAAAAGGAACCCAAAGCAAACATGACATCAACTGCCTGACACAGGGAGACTTTCTAGGCTGCTGAGGGATCACTGACCTTGTAAATAGGGTCAAGTAATGATTACCATCCAAATAGAGATCTACCTTAGGGTAATCAATATCTATGTTTGTCTGCATGAGATTGAGAACATCTACAACCTACAATGGTAGATAAGAGTATTATGACAGAAACTACCAACTGTCCACTAATAACAATTTATCTCCTTTTCTTTCAGTAATATATTCCTGAATTTCAGTTGGGATATGACCACACAGCTAAAGGATGCATTTACCAGCCTTCTTTGCAATTAGATGTGGCCACGTGCAAAATTCTGACCAATGGGATAGAAGTGGCAGAAATGTGTTCAACTTCTAAGTTACTATTACCACAAAGTAACTTGGCTTCTTATTCCTTTTTTCACTTTAATTCTGGTTGGAATGAGTATGTAGTATCAAAGACTGAAGCAGACCATGAGTTAGAAAGCTTGTGTTGAGTAATATAGAAAAAACAGAAGGAGACTTGGTTTGTGATACCATAGTGGAGGCATCAAATTAGCCCTGGACTGATGCTTTTAAATTGATTGATGAGAGACAAATAAAGTTCTGTGTTGCTTAATCCACTGTTATATTTAGATCTTTGTTACAGCAGCTAAGCCTGTACCCTGATTAAAACAATGCAAAGCCAGGGCCATGTTCATTCTTTAACTTTCCTCTGTAGCTTAAAGCAAAAACTGTCAGTGGTACATATGGTCCCTGAGAAATATGACATCTTAGAAATGTGACAATTGGTTCATACTGGATAATTCATATGGGAGAAAAATATATCTTGACATCTATACCTTCCATAACAAAAGTCAATCCCAGACAGATTGAAACTCTAAAGGTGAAAAACAAAACAACAACGGTAGAAAAGAAAACACAGGAGAACATCTTGATGGCCTCATAGTAGGCAGAGATTTCCTCAAACCTAACTAAAAAAGTATTAACAATAAAGAAAAAGTCATAAAGTAGATAAAATTAAGATCTTTTAATCATCAAGAGATATCATTAAGAAAGTGAAAAGATAATTTAACTAGTGAAAGAACATATTTGTAATACACTTTGACAACAAAAGTCCTCTAGTACTCAGAATATGTACAGAAAACTCTTCCAAATCAATATGAAAAGGACAGGCAACAAAATAAAAAAAAATTGACAGAGGACTTGAACAGATACTTTATAAAAGAGGACACCAAAATATCCCCAAACATGAAAATATGCTCAATTTCATTAATCAATAATTTTTGTTTGGGTTCTGATTACAGAGTTGCATTTAGTGAGAATTTATCCAAAGATAATATGACCTTTTTTTCTAAAAAAGAAGTATAAATGTATAATTTCAGATTTCAGCTATTCTTTTAAGTGGACTCAAAAGTTAGTATGAATACAGGATTGAATGTATTATATAAACAACCCTTGTCTTTGGGTGTTATGAATGACAATGACATGCAACAGTGGATTCAATGAAGCCAAGAGTATAATAATGGTGGTGACAGTGTCAGGAAGATGACTCATTTATTCACACTGAGTATGGGAGTCAGGTAAAGTAAATATTATGGGATAACTGAGGCACTCAAATGTATGTTCTTGAGAGAGTTAGTGAGTCTTGGGAGTGATGATAACATTGTAACATTCATATCTTGATGTTGAATCTATAAATCCTTCCTGAAGTCACAGAAAATGTTATTGCTGGGGTTTTTACCCACCTCCAAATCATCGGCCACTAGACTCCTGCCCAACATCCATTCATCTTTCTTCTGGAGACTACCCTAATTCCTTTCTGGGGAACTGTCTGAGAGTATTGTCTGGAAATGTCTAGAAGACATTTCCACCTTTGGTCTCAAGGATGATCAAGTGACTCACACACTGACCAGTCAGAAAATCACATTTTCCTGGTCCGAACAATAGGCTCAAGGATAGGCAAGTTACTAAATTATAATTAAGGAGTCATGAAAGGTCTCTGTGAAAGAGAGTCTCTCTCTTATGCTGTATTTAAAGTACTGAGAAGAGAAGATTAAGAGTAGCTGCTGCCATCTTGTAGGAGCAGCCATGGGAGAGAACCTGCATGAGACTCAGGGAAACATGGATCTATCTGAGAGAAAAGTTGAGAGAAACCAGGTTCTTGTATTATCAGTTGAGCCCCATGCCTTAGGCTATGCCTGAGGCCAGTTCTATCCCTAAATTTTCTAAACAAACAAATTAAGTATCTTTTGCTTAAGCTTTCTCCCAGCCCCAGTTACTAGAAACAAAAAATAGAACTAACTGATAAATCTTTAATCCATCCTTGGAGTTTCATCCATTTTCCAGATGCAGGAGTCAATCTGACTTCTGAGCAGAGAAAATAGGTGTTCTACAACCTAACTTGATATCCCACCACTAGGGCAGCCATATTGAAAGCTCTGACCCCATTCTTTGGTGACAAATGATGTGTCTATATAGCAGTTTCACCCAGTAGGTCTCTGTCCTATCTAAGAGTTCCTAATACTACCAAAATACCAGGACCATGGCCTCCAGCCAGTCTTCTCTGATGACTTCTCTGAAACCCCTCAGTCTCACCTATGTAATTTCTTGGGTTATTCCTGTAGGAAGCCAATCTCTCCACTGCATGTAGGTTTTTTCTATTTTAACTTTTAGATGACATATTTTTGTCCCTGTCATGACTGGTCAAAGCCCCAGCTCTGAGGGTGGAACACAGTCACATAATTCTACATTGTCCTCCCTTCCAGTGAATTTAATTGGGCCTGATATGACAGGGCCATTACTGATGTGATGAACTATGAAACCTCTCTGAGAGGCTGGCTGTTCCCCTTCCCCAGGGGTTAGCCTCAGCTTCAGAAGTCTGGGCATGTGCTTGGTTAGGACTCACATAATTGGATTCACTTAGGTCAACTCACCAGAGAATTTCTAAAAGGCTGGTGTATAACCAAGCATGACAGTGTACTCATCCACAGTGGGGGGCTTTCCTAGGTCAAACCTAAGGTATCATTTTCACATTTTCAGGAGACCAAGGAGCAAGATTAGAAACCAGAATGTTCACTGGGCACAAAATCAGATCAGAGCAGACGGAGATCCTTAGGGATATTTCATCTAGGCCATGGTGACACCTGATTAAAATAACACTCTTGTCCTATAACTGAATCCCCATCTCTGGTGACTGGAACTTTCCATTCATTAGATTCAGTCTCTACCTCCCTCCCCAGTAGTGCTGGGTAAACATGCCAAAATAGTGACTCCACCTTGAGTATCCTCTTTTTAACATACTCTTCAAACACATGGTGTTTAGGAAAGCCGATTGATGTGGCCATTTTTCTCAATTACATTCTATCTCTGCTACCTTGAGTTATATTTAAATTACTTATTAGAGCATTAGGTGTTCCCCAAACCCTCAGTCTCACCTATATAATTTCTTGGATTATTCCTATAGGAAGCCAATCTCTCCATTGTATGTAGGTTTTTTCCATTTTAACTTTTAGATGACATATTTTTGTCCGTGTCATGACTGGTCAAAGCCCCATCTTTAATCCACTGTGAGAGTGGAACACAATCAAATAATTCTTATCAGAGCTTTTCAACAAAGAACTCCATGCCTAAGTTTATTTTATCTACTTTGCGTCTATCACCAAGAACAACTTGCAGGTAGAGAGGTACACATCTTCCATCAGAGGAATGTCTTCAGTCACATGTACCTGTAACTTTCTGAGAAACCAGACCAAAGGTGGTGGCATTGGGAAGTGTTCTCTACTTCCTGGGAACACAGACAGGCACAGTGACAGATCAATGGAAATCAGTATTTCCATGAACTGATGTTTGTAAACCATTATTGCCAGCAATAAGGAAAGAATAGTCTATCTTAACAAATTTGGTCATATTCTTTTATAATTCTAGATGTTTTGGAGAAAAACAGTGGATAGCCATTTAAACCTCTGAAGTATGGTTCCAAGTAAAGTGTATAAAATTAACACACTCAATTTTTCTGTTTTCCTCCCACATGTCATTTGGTAATCTTTCAAATGACATGAAAAGTGAAACATTACACAAGGAGCAAATAATTGATATAAACCCCCAAAAATTGCCACCGAAGGCTCTCAACCTGTAAACTGTCTAGCCAGTTTCTAGTGCATCAAGAGGCCATGGGCACTGCTGATGGCAACAGGATGTAGGTAAGGGGCTGGGAGGCCAAGCTGAGACTGGACAGATGAGGGTCCTACAGATCTAACAATGATCAAACAAGCCTCCTTTCAATGGCAGAGCTCCACTTTCAAAGGCAGCAAAAGGAGGTGCTAATGCAGTAGATCTCAGGCCCATGGAATTATTTTATCTCTAGAATTATTCGGATCACAGAAATGCTAATAGCACACATACAGAGAAAGCCCTATGATTATGGGTTTACAAGTAAATCACTTTAACAGCAGCTGATAATGCCAGAGCCTATGGCCAACCTCGCCCCTCAGTGCAGACGTGAGAATGTTGGTATGAGTATCGTCTTACACGTAGTTTGGTGCTCAGGGAGCAATTCAGGGAAGCATAGCCTTGAAATAAAGACTTGCTCATGGGGACAGTTATATCTAGCTGTAGAAGTAAAACAAGAGGGCCTTGTCTTATGGATGCCAAGAATTATATTTCTTAACCAGATTAGCACCAATTTGAGCTTACGGTGGAAATTTTCCTTTTGAAAATGCATTTTGGGAACGTTTCCCAGTGTTTTAGACTTGAAAGGAACAAAGCTAAATAGAAAAGATGTCTATCTGAGGTGATAGCAGCTAAAATGCTCCTTGGGTCTCAGGCCTTCAATTCAACTGAGAGCTATAAAAAGGATTAAGCTCAAGAAATATCAAACTTCATTTATTAAAATAGGGTTCCTTGGTTAATTCATTCAGCATCATCAAGCACAGTCAAACTAATTTTGGATTTACATATAAAATGGTCGATTCTTTGCAGCATAGCTACATGTAAAATCTAATTGGCACATATGCTTAAGTTTTCTCAGTGTATTTTCTGACAGGAAGTAGTGATCAGGTCTCAGGAACCTGGGGGTGTGTATCTCGGTGTTCTCCCATTTCATGCTGCTGTCTGAGGATTAATTACTGAAGCCTACTCTGGAGAGAAGTGTACCTGCTATGGAAGCCAGAGGACAGTCACATCTCCTGAGCACATTCATTCATTCAACCATTTAATAAATATTATCTGAGTTTCTACTATGTGCCAGGCACTATGCTAGGCACTGGGACCATTTCAGTGAATAAAACAGAGCTTATGATTTGGAGAGAAGAAAGACAGGCAATAAACACGGGCTGTAATAAATAATTACATCAGTAGCTTTTAAGAAAGTGTTGAGTACTGTTTTAGAGTCTTCTGCAGATGATGATAATGATGATAATACCAACCAGAGTTAATACTCACGCAGCACTTCGTAAGTCCTAAATATCTGGCCTACTATTTAAGATCTATTATTCATTTAATTCTCACAACAACACATGAGGCAGTTCCTCTTATCACTGACATTTTACAGATGAGGCAATTAAGGCACAGAAAGATTAATTTGCCCAAGATCACATTGAGGCTAAACGGTAGAGCTGTGATTGCCTACTGAATAAACTTCTAAGTTAACATAACCAGTCCCACCTCTCAGAGTTGTGAAGGAAATGCTCTCAACTATCCGAGGCACTTTGTGCCAGCCAGGGGCAGTTTGCATCGTCACACAGCATTGATTGGGAAAGAGGAACTGACAGGACTGAGTGTGGAATCAAGGAGACTGGAGAGAGGGGCCTTCTATAAAGAGGAAAAAATAGATACTTTCTGATTTTCCAGCAATGGATTTGGGGATTATTTCTTTCCCCTCCTACCCCCAGTAGCAGGAATGGGGGAAGAGATAAAATGTAGAGCTGATTAAATACATGACAACAGCCCTGTTAAGTGATTTGTTTGGGGAAAAGGCTATAACTGCTGTAACTAGCACAGTGAGGATAAAGACAGGCATTGGCTCTCAGCCTTCATGACGGTTGGCCTTCAATTCTCCAGAATTTCATTCTAGTACATCAGCTATGTCAATAATTATAATGTCCCTGAGGTGCATTTTAATGTTCATCAACTCTCTCTAGATTTGTATTTATCCTAGAATGTAATACGGCTTATGAGCATATCTTCCCTTTTAGAATTTTACAAGGGCAATGAAATGGATAACAACCAACTCCATATAGATACTTGGTCAGAGGAAGCTGTTAACCCTCGATAAGCTGTAGTTTGAATTAGTTTCTTCCATATAGCAGCTAGACCACAAATGGAGATTGCTTTTTCACTAAAAGATCCTCTTCATGTGCATCTATCTCCACCAATTAAAAGTACTGGACTTCAATGGTTTGATGTTTTGAGTGGAGCTAGCTGGATGCTTATTTCCACTGCTTGACAAGACTGGATTTATTTGTTAGCCAAAAATCACTACGGTTATAGAGCTCTTGCTATGTAGCAATGTATTATGTGAACACTTTATATGTGATATCACCTTTAACCCTCATAACAGTCCAGAGCAGTAGTTATTGTCACCTCCATTTTGCAGATGGCAGAACAGAGACTAAGAGAGAGAAAATACCTTGCCAATCTCTCATCTTGGTAAGACCAAGATCCATATGACTTTGAAGCCTTCAAGATCTGAAGTTCTTTGCTATTCTATCTCTCAGCATCTCCGGAGGCAGTCAGAATTTCAGACTAGGAGATAATCTGATTCAATTCTTTGTTTTATCCATGATAAGTTGAGAGACTTGTCTAAGGACACAATATCGGTTGGTAGAAGTATATGGCCCAAGACAAAAAAACAGAACTCATAAGTGTTTGTCCCATGTACTGATTTTGTATTGAGAAAGTAGAAGGTGAGTTCTGGAATCTTAAAAGTTATATTAAGACTAATGCGGCAAATTCATAAGCTTAGAGATCAAGAAAAGAAGGAATTCAGTATAATTACCAATTAAAAGGGAACAGGAATGTTTGCCTGAAGTAGGTTTGAAGGTAGGATGAAAAAGGAAATTTGGGGGAAAAAAAGAAAAGCGTGTGTGTGTGTGTGTGTGTGTGTGTGTGTGTGTGAACACATTTTGCTTATCAAGACAGTCAAGTGGCCAGAAAAAAAAAAATCTAATGAAATGGCCAAGGGTGTGGGAAAAATAAATGGCTGGGCGCGCCTGATCAGATACACAACACAGGGATCGCTTACCTTGGGAGGTGGGGCGGCGTCAGGAGGGAGTCACTCTTTTGTCTTTTCATTTTGTGCAAGCTAAAAATGCTGAGTACCTAACTTTTGAAAGTTGGTCTACTGTTTTTATTTCACTGAAAAAATGGCACAAAATGAGTCTTTTGGATTTCTACATGGTTCCTACAAGAACCTAAATTACAAACAGTACAAAATCATCTTTTTAATGTTTACTACAAGCCAAAAAGTTCCCCCTCAAATTTGATAAAAGGTGAATACAAATTCTGTGACTACAGTTTTGCCTTTGGTTCCTGGGGCTGACTTTCTGGGACCACATCCCAGAGGTAGCCAGACAAGATGCTGAACTTTGCTGAAAGGCGAGTTTGCCTTTAGGGCCTCCTGCCTTCCATCACAGCAGCTTCTGTCTCCTCCTGAGGGTACACCATGGACACCCCATGCCCACACTGGCCCTACAGGCTGGGGTTGCTGCCCACTTCTGTTACTTACCCATCCTGCTCAACCAAGAGGCCTCTCCCTCAGCCCTTCTCTCTGTCCCTTCCCAAAATATCAGTCCTTGACCTCAGGACCCTGCTCTCAACAATCTTACAAACTCATTTACACTGAGTGTTGATCATCAGTAAGCTGATTCCCTATACTAACTCCACCACCTTTAAGCAGGAGACACAATGCCTTACCCAGAATAAAACATTTCTTTATGTTAGAATTTTAGGCATTTTGGAAGGGATCATGCTTATAATTCTCTGACCCTGGCCTAATTTCACAAATCTGTACTTTTGTACAGCTATTATATTGTTTTCTGCTTAGAATGTCCTCTCATTCCACCTTGCCCGTTTGGTGAAATTCCTGTTCACATCTCATAACTATTTCCAAACACGATCTCCTCCCAGAAAATCTTCCCTGACTCTAACTGTGTTAACACAGGAGACACTGACCAGAGAAAGCTCCTGAGCGCTTGGTATGTGACTAGTCCAAAGTGGGATGTGCTAAAACACACACCAGGTATATACATATACAACTTAGTATAAAAAACTAGCTCATTAATTGTTATATTGATTTTATGTTAAAATGACAACATTTTGGATATATTGGGCTAAAGAAAATGTATTATCAAAATCAATTTAATCTTTCTTTTTACTTCTTTTTAAGCAACTGCTAGAAAATTTACAATTGCACATGCGGCTTGTGTTTGTGGCTTGCATTATATTTCCATCGGATAACACTGCTCTAGAGTTTAGACTGGTGGTTCTGAAACTTCAGGGAGAACTAGAAAGTATGGCTGATGTGTGAGTATCTCTGAGTGTCTGTGGAATGGCACTTTAGAGTGAAATAATCTGTGTTTTTGATGTATATCAATAATATATTCAAAATAATCAATGAAGAACAGACATATTAGGTCTTTGGTGTTTCATCAAGCAGTATTCATCTTTCATCAATTTTGCTAAAATCCTCATTTCCTCCCCACCCATCCCTAATCTTGGGGACAAAAAAGAAACCCTGTGGTGATGCATGTAGAATCTTTTGTTGAGTTGACCAGTCCCTAGACTAAGCAGATAAACTGTAATAAAATCCAGCTAAGCATGCACAACTGTGACAGAAAAAAAGAAGAAGAAAGGAAGCTAATGTCAGCTGTCACACACAGTGCCAAGCACTTTAACACAACCAGAATTTCTTGAACGGTGCTCAGTGGAACACTGGTTCTGAGGGATGTTCATCAATGTTGTGTTGGAGGCGGGGAGGGGAAAGGAGCTTCCATGGTCAAATCGAATTGCAAAATGCTGGCCTAAACAAAAGTGAGCAGATTTCTTCATTGCAGGACTTGACGGAAACTTCAATATGTTGTGAAATATTGTGACAGCTCAAAAGGGAAAAATTGAATTCAGTGTTTCCCAACTACTTACCGACCACAGAATTCTTTTGAGAAATACCTATCAACATCATTGATTGGTAAATTTGTTACAGATACTGTCATTTAATTTGCACTTTACAGGGAGGAAACTGTGGTTTAAGAAGTTAAGGGACTGGCCCTAATTTCCATGTTACGCAACTGGTTTGTGGCTGAGCCAAAATCCCCAATTCAAGTTTACACCAGAGGAGGGAATTAAACATGGTCGGAACAGACAAATATCATCATGCAGAATTCACAATAAATAGAGAAATACACTTAAAAATGACTTAGTCACTTCTTCCCACATTTCCCAAGCTCACTGCCCTCAGTTCAGTCTCTGCTTCCTCTTTGGATGAAAGAAATCTCCTCTTCTAAACTCCCCAGTACTCCTCCTTTGGATCTTGGCATATATTGCCTTATTGTTAACTTTTTATGTCTCCAAATAGATTAGAGGCTTGCTGTGGTATTCCTTTGAATTCCCTACAGTGTGTCTTGCATATAGCAGAGCCTTGATAGAACTTTCTCTGTTAATTACCAGCCTGTCCAGCTTAGCTATTGATGATTTGTGGTATCTTTTTACAGTATCTAAATGCTACAGAAACTTCAACTCTTAGTTCAGAGACACCACGTGTTCAACTAAGCTGCCAAGCCAGTATCAAATAGCCTGATGTTGAGCACTGACATACCTGTAAAATGCAACTCATGATATCAGATGCTATTTTTGCGTGAGGAGTGTCTTCGTCTTTCCCGGAGGGTCTCAGGTTGTGTTCCAAGCAGGAGTCCCAGAGCCCCACGAGGGCCTTTGCATGTCTTTCAATGGACTCTGTCTCTCTGATGGCTGTTGTGATTCTTGTGATACAGATTTCAACAACTGCTTGGTCATTGTTATTGGTTTGGTAATCCTGTTTAGAAAAAAAACCTTCATGTTAAATAATACTCTAGATTAGGACAAAATACTAACTCAGTCTATTACAAAATGGATACGTACACAAGGCTGTGTGCTAAGGAGTGAGGGTGTAAAGTCCAATACAATAAGGGCCTTCTTCACTGGAGATTGTGATCTTGTGGAAGAGGCAGGTATGCAAACATGCTGAAATGGAGCAGGGTCACCCTTTCTCTGATACAGAGGGAGCAGTGAGAGCCCAAAGGAGCATAGCTATTCACTTGCAGGTAGGTTTAATCTCCAGGCTATTTCAGATTCTAAGTCCACTACAGTAGGGGTTACTTTTATCTCTGACATTTCAGGAAACTTTGTGAAATGTTTCAAATTACCCTCCAGTTTCCCTTCATCATTAGCTTTCTCTCACTTTCTGGGCACAATAGAACACATCATTTCACCTCTCCCTTTTCTATCAAACCCATTTTAGCTTTACCCAACAAAATTTCACCCCATTCCGCTTAAATACCTCATCATCTTTACTGAGAGACAATAGAAACCTCCAAAACATATAAATGTGAAACACAGGCCCATCACTTTAATTTGGAAAACTGGTCTGTGTACTCCACATGGTGGATTCATAAAACTGAAAACATAACAGAGCAGCCAAGTGTTTAGATCCTTACAGCGTCACGTTTTCAGAGATGGGAAGTGATGGGGCTTTTCTGTCCAACTGCAAGCTCCAACCCTAGCTATCTTTTTTTTACTACTGTAACTAATGGTCAGTAAACATCTTGTACGTGAAGTCTTCTCCACATTGCAAATTATTTATAGCCTAGATTTTCCAGAAGTGGAAATTTCTGAGACAAAGAACAGAAACATTCTAAAGGCTCATGATACATACAGCTAAGCTATGTTCCAGAAAAGTCTTACTAATTTGAACTCCTATCAGCTGGAATCTTCTCATTGCACGTTTGCTCATTTAATCAATGAAGAAAAGTATCTCATAGCTGTTTTACTTAGAAATTTCCTTGACTAAAAGTGAGGTTGAATATTTCTACATATTTATTGGCCATTTGTAATTCCTCCTTTGGGAACAGCCCACTAT
>NW_012143856.1:2597831-2599876 GCF_000956105.1 Propithecus coquereli | reverse complement strand
ATCTTTTTTAAAAGAAATAGGTGAGTTTTTGCTCATTTACATGAAGTGATAAGATAGATATGTTTGGCCTTAAATATGTCATATTAGTTTATATTATATGTCGTATTAGTTTATATTATGGTTTTATTTTTTCTTAACTTTTGAAGTTCAGATATTTTACTAGGAAGTGGTACATCTTGGCTCAGACACAAGCAAGGCCAGAGGGCACACATAAGTTGTGTGAGCAGGTGACCCAGACAGCTATATCATTTACCACTACAGAAATGATACCCTACATTGAGGTGACACTTAACGGCCACATGCAGGGTTCCCTTACGACCAGCTGACAAAGGAGAAAAATGTCTCAAGGTGATTTATTATTGGTTTGGCTGGGTATCTGGGTGCAAGTAAAAATTTGACTGCTGTTACATACGGTATACTCAGATGTGGCCCTGAAAGACGGCAGTGACGGAACATTCTCCCATTGGGCAGAGCTTCAGCCCATGCACTTTTTTTTTTTATTTCTGCATATTTTGGGGGTAAAAATGTTTAGGTTACATTGCCCCTGCCCCACCCAAGTCTGAGCTTCAAGCGTAGCCCATGCACCTTTGTGTGGAAAGAGAAATGTACAGGTAAGAGCTAAGTATTACGGGCAGTGGTAGATGGCTTGGCTGAATGGACAAGGGCCTGGGAGAAGAAAGATTGAGAAATCAGAGGTAAGGAAATCTGGAAGTGTGGATAGATGCATGGGATTAGCCACAAAGTGTAAATATCTTTTTTATTCCATGCTAATGCCCATGAGAGCACTCACCACAGAAGAGGCACTAAAAATCAAAGTAAATAGAATAACTCAGCCATGCGATATCAATGAAGCCTCTGTCATCAGCCATCCCAGTGTGATCCAGGGGGTGCACAGATGGAGTAACTGTGGCGAGGGATCAAAGCCGTGCATCACCCAGCACCGCCTTGATGTGAAGTCTGCAGCAACAGAGGCCAGCACTGAGCCTGCAGAATGGCACCATCCCTCAAGGAAACCAATCAATCACAGAGATGCTTGATCCTCTCACTAACCTCCTTGTAAATTTTCTCAGGACAAGAGATCAATCAGCATCTCAGAGAAGCTATTCCCATATGGGGTGAACTTATCCTACAAAGCAAATGGTTTCAAATGGTGCCGGGGTGAAATACAGCGGACACTAGATACACTGCCCAAATCTCCCCTCCAGGACAGAGGCACTCATTTCCTCAGCTCGTGGTTTATAGCTAAGTCTGTCTGCAGAAACTTCCCTCGGTTAAAGGGAATGGCCTCATTCAATGTTTTCTTCTTCCCTTTGGACAGCCTGCATCCAATGACTAGTCCGGGTGGGGATGTGAAGGCCTGTTCACCAGTCTTAGGATGATTCTGAGGGGTCATTCCAGTTCCAGAGCTCCCTCTGAGATTTCTTGAGGCTTTTTCTCATAACTACATCACAGTTCAAACTCTCCCTCCGCACAGTTCTGCTTCATCCACTCCCCAGCAGGTATTGTTTCTAAGAGCACTCTCCTGTAAATTTCCTGCATGTTAACCACCATTTCACAGTTTGTTTTCCTGATAACCTAATTACAACAGGGTTTATATAGATGGCATTGAGAAGCATAGTAAACCATATCCATATAATATTAATAGTTTAACAATAAATGGCAAAGAGATTTTCATTTGGATGAAAAAAGCTTCAATAAAAGCTGAAGGCGCAACTCAAAGAAAATACAGGACATACCTCTGTGTCTTGGTCATGAACACCAAGACTCAATTTCCATGCTAAGAAAGTACTGAATTATCAGAGAAATTTGAAAGGGGCCTCTGGAATGAGGCTCGTGTGTGCAGAATAATGTCAGCAAGATTGTTGAACGTAAGGAATATAGTCTATGATTTCTAACTGGAAAACTTAAGCAGCTGCCCATAAGGATAAATTACTTCACACTGCTCATAATTATAGCTAATATAGTAATATTAGGTATAGGTATATCAGTTATGAACGTTAATATTACTGTGAACCTCTTAAAGCTAAGAATTTCTTATTCCATAG
>NW_012143856.1:2592325-2592816 GCF_000956105.1 Propithecus coquereli | reverse complement strand
TAGTCTAGTAGTTTTGAAGACATTTTAAATGGATATTTAACTCAACATTGGTAGGAACAATGATGCATCTGATTCAACTGGAATGATAAAATAAGGAGCAATATGACAAGTTCATGCACATGTAGACAATGACAACTATGTATGCCTACTCTCTGGCCAACAGCAATCAGAAGATTGCTGTCAATGATAAAACACATATTTGTTTCAGGAATATTAATATGTAAGAAATATATATTTTGGAATTGATGAAATATTGTGACTATTTTCTAAAATGTTAAAGGCAACTATATTAAAAGAATAGAAATAAAATGTGTAACCTTCAAACCACAAGTCCCAACAGAGGTGGTAAGTGAAATGACAAAAACTTAATCAAAAAATTGCAGAAGATGTAGAAAAATCAGGAAATATGAAACAAAATAAAATTAAGAAATACATCCAAATATATAACTTATCAAATAAATGTAAGTTGGCTAAATTTACATTAATAGATA
>NW_012143856.1:2590608-2592275 GCF_000956105.1 Propithecus coquereli | reverse complement strand
TAGATTTAAATCCTATATACAATATGAAGGAAAAATATTCTCCAAAAAGGAGATTTCCTTCAAAAAAGGGGAAAAATCTGAATAACCAGTTAACTGCTTCCTTCAACAAATATTCAAAAAGAAAAACCTTTTAAACTTGTTTTAGTTATGTAATTGAATAGTTTAAAGCTTTTCGGTGAGGGATCAGCTTTGCAATTAGGATTTTCTGATTTACATTCAAGAAAATATCCTGTTCTTATGAAATATGTGTGTGTGTGCATGTGTTTATGTTTGAGCTCAACACTGGGGCAGTACCTCTGCATATTCAAATGAGTAGCTTCTAAGGACCAGAGCTATTTAATGTCAAACCCACCAAACCATATTTAAAGACTCATTCTCACAGTGACCTGGTTATTGTCAATTGCAAAGCAAATTATCTTAAAGTGGTAAGGACGTCAAATTGGAGAAGTAGGACAATGAAAAAACCACAAATCGTGCTGTTCCAGGCCTAGTTATCAGGATGGTTCATTCCTGCTCAGCCACAGACACTATCCTCCACGTCAGCATCCATTAACCTTTTAAGTCACCCTTCTCTATGCTGAAAACAGTCTCTAGGGAATGGATCACTGGCAAAGGGAATGAGGAACACCTGAGATAAAGCAGTTCATGATGGGAAGAATAAATTTGGCATGGAAATGGAAGTTTGAAAGAGAAGAATGGAGACATCCCAAAGCAGAGGATGTAATTATTTCTTCCTTTCTTCTTTTAGAGACAGCATAGCATAGTGGTTAAGAACATGGATGATGTCAGACTGCCCATGCTCAATGCTAGGTTCTGCTCTTACCAGCTCTGTAATCTCAGGCAATCTTTTATCTCTCTATGTCTCAATTTCCTAATTTTTCAAATTGGGATATTATTAATACCTACCTTCCAAGATTATTGTAAGAATTAAATGAATTAATATATGGAAAGGATTTACAACAGTGTCTGGCACATTGTAAGTGCAGATAAATGCCAGGTATTATTTTGTTATTTCCCTTAAGGATACCAGAATTCTAAAAGCCAGATTTGGGTTTAGAACATACAATGAATTACAAATATTTTCTCATGTGATTGATATTTTTATACATTTATTTCATAACCACTTAATAATGTATGGGACAAAGACTACATAGTTATTACTCTCTTATAGTCATATTCTACATTGGCATCCATACTAATAAACATTTATATTTGCATCACTATTTCCACTTTTAAAGCATGTATATGTACATTATGTTATATATTCTATCACTCCAAGAATCTCCAAAACCAAGACACTAACAACAACAATTGCAAGTCATCCCAGAGCTGATAATATTACTGGGATTCCTTGTAGAAGCAACCATAATACCACTATGGGATGTAACACATTCAACCCGGGCCATTCAGTATTCACATAAGTAAAATCCTATTTAAACTTCAATTAAAAATCCGAAATTATAGAAGTAAATATACCAATATGAACAAAAGTCATCATATTAAACACAGAGGAGATTAGATATTCAAAAACATCAGGTAATGAAATTATTGACCTCAAATTATGAAATTATATGTTCAAAATGATTCAATGTATAAAGAAAAATTCTTTTTGTGAGAAAACCACCAAGTCACTTTAAAAGAAATTTCTAGAAATGAAAAACTCAACA
>NW_012143856.1:2587077-2588193 GCF_000956105.1 Propithecus coquereli | reverse complement strand
TGAGCCACCGCGTCCGGAAAACTTACTAGGAATAAAGATGCTCAGTATATACTAATAAAAGGAAAATTTCTCCAGGAAAGAAATAACAGTTCTAAATTTGTGCCTACATCATTAAAAAGCCCCCAAATTTATAAGGCAAGCTTGACATAATTACAAGGAGAAACTGACAAATCCAAAATTATGGAGGAAAATGTAAAAAATCTCTCAATAATTGACAGTCCAAGACAAACACAAACTTATTGAAAATTTAGAAAATTTGAACAATGTCATTAACAAGAGTTCTCTAATCAACATACTTAATGTATGACACCTAATAATTAGAGAATACACACTTCTTTTAAGCACAAATGAAACATTTAAAGAGGCAGCATAATGTGGCCAGGAATACAGTTTCTGACATCAAACTCTGGGCTTGATTCTTGGCTCTACTGCTTACTCTGCTTACTAGCTATATAACCTTGGACAAGTTACATTATTAACCTTTCTGTGCCTCAGTTTCTTCATCTATAAAATGGAGATAACATTAGTATACTTATCTCAAAAACTTACTGTAATAAATGTATTAACATGTGAAAAGCTCTTAGAACAGTTTCTGGCACATAGAAAGTGCTGCAAAAGTCTTAGTTACTATTATTGACATGGATTAGCCATAAACTATGCAACAAAGCAACTCAACCATTTCCAAACAACTGGTATCATGCAGTTCACATTTTCTGACTACATGCACTTAATTTTTAACTTAACAAAAAGATTATAAAAATTCTTTGGGAAATTAAAAAAACAAACTTCTAAATCAGTAATGAGTCAGAGGTAATCACAGTAAAAGTAAGAAAATATTTAGAATTCACAATGAAAATACATCTCAAAACTTGTAGAATGATAGAATGATGCTAAGTGGTACCTAGCAAGAAATTTATGGTCTTAAATGCTTATATTAGAAATGCTTATATTTTCAAATTAAAATAATCAATAACTTAATTATACAGTTGAGGAAATTAGAAAAAGAATAACAGAATAAAGCCAGAGAAAGCACAAAAAGAAAAATAATAAAGATTTAAAAAGAAATTAATGAGCTTAAAAGAGATCCTATATGGATGATCAGTAAACCAAAACAGG
>NW_012143856.1:2584594-2586262 GCF_000956105.1 Propithecus coquereli | reverse complement strand
AGTAAACATTACGCTTACATTGAAAAATCAGAAAACTCCCTTAAATAAAGAATGAAAGAAGGATAACTCATTCAATTCAACCTTGTTGTGGAGAGCTAGTCAGGACAATGAGACAAAGAAATCAAATAAAGGGCACAAAGGTTGGAAAGGAAGAAACATCATCATTTTAAGGTGATGATGGTATATAAAAAAAATTTCAAAGAATGTGCTCTCCTATTTAAAACATATTCTCTCTTGACTTCCTCCTCTCTCCCCATCTTTCTAAATATCAGCTTCCTTCTCTCCCTGTCTTCTAAATACCAGCCCATTTCTGTTCTTTATGGGAAAATGTCCTGGGTTGTCACTGCTCATTTTCGTCAATTCTTCTCCTATTGTCTTCAACTAACTCCAGTCTGGCTTTTGCCCTGACCCATCCAATGATACTGCCCTTGGTCAATTCATGATGTCTGAATTTCAGTCAGTTCTCTGTGCTCATCTCACTTAACCTATCAGCGGCATTTGACATCACTCTGTCTCTGGAACAGTATATTCACCGGGCTTTCAGAACACCATGCTTTTCTGACGTTCTTCCTCTTTCACTGAATTGTTCTTCTCAGTCTGCTTTACTGATGCTTCATCATCTCCTTGACCTCTGAGCACTGGACTCAGTCTTTGGACTTGCTTATTTTCTGTCTACACTCCCTCTCTTGGCGATCTCCTTCAGTCTCAAGGCTGACGAATTTTAAAATTATAACTTCCAGCCCAGATTTCTCTCCTGAACTCCAGACGCATACTTCCAACTATCTACAAAACACCTCCAATCAGAAGTCTGACAGCTCAGACTTTACAAGTAGAAAGCAGAACTCCTGATTCCTATACTCCCTCTCCTTCACCCTGCCTCCCCAAATCTCCTCCTTCCTCAGTCTTCATCTTATTTAATGACAGCTTCATCATGCTAATTTTTCAGACAAAAAATCTTCAAGTTTTTCTCTCTCTCTCCATACCAACATCAGCAAATCCTGTTGGTTCCACCCTCAAAATATGTCCAGAATCATCTCACCACCACCACTGCTCCATGAAGATCAGAGGCTCTGATGCTGCTTCTCTGGATTATTGCAGGAGCTGCTTAACTGGCCTCCCTATTTCACCCTTGCCTTACCACAGACTATTCCCAAAACAGGAAAAGAAAAGTCAGATCATGTTACTTCCGCCCAGAACTCTCCCATGGCTGCTGAAGTCCCTACATACTGCAGCCTCTTCTCCCTTTTCCCTTTGCCCCCTTCACTGCAACCACACTGGCCTTCTTGCTGTTCCTCAGAAACTCTAGGCTATGACCTCAGGACCTTTGTGCTTAATGGCTCTTCTGCCTGAAATGATTTCCTGCAGATACTCACTAGTATTGCTTCCTCATCTCCTCCAAGTTTTGCTTAAATGTCAGCTTCTGTGTTGCTTTTCAGTATGGACTACTGTGTCTGCCCTATTTAAAATCTCAAACCTCCAATCCCTCATCCCCATCATCTACTTTATGTTTCTACGTAGCACTTGCATATCATCTTCTAATATAATACACATTTTCCTTATTTATTTTCTGTCTTAATTAAATGGATGATGTTAGAGATCTTTCAACTATTTTGCTTACTCCTGTATTCCAGCATCCAGTACAGTGTCTGGCACATGGTGGGCACCTAA
>NW_012143856.1:2544601-2582679 GCF_000956105.1 Propithecus coquereli | reverse complement strand
CTGTAAGACAAGACTGTTTGTGTAGTGGTTTAAAATGTGTCATAATACACTTAGCCTTTTTAAAATTATCTAATTACAAGTTTTGATCCAACCTGAGGGCCTTAGCATGTCACAGAATAAATGTGGATAACTGTGTAATGTTACTATTAAAAAGAAATTTTAGAAACAGTGTATCGGACTGTATCAGTAATTGTTCTAAGCAATTGGTCCAAGTACTTGCAATGATAAATTACAATAATAAATTAGGAACATTCCAGAGGAGGGTAACCAGAATGTAGGCAGTGTTTAAGAGCTTCAGTGAGGCATTCTCAAACAAGGTGGAAACCAGGTTGCCTTTTGAGGATTAAACTCATACAGTCTGCTTGTATGAGTGGGATTAGCCAGCTACAGGCCTAAACAGAGACACTATGTGTTCATGGGTGATTCTGCAGATGAGTTAGATGTAATTTCAGGGAGGAAGGGCTGGAATGTGATTGTAATGGAGGAGGAAGAAATCTAATCAATAATGATAATTTTTATCCAGAGAAACACAGGGTAAATAGACTTGGGGAGAACAGCAGGAAGCACACGAGAACTCTGAACCACGTGTGTTATAATTTTCATTATAAATCAATAAATAAGCATTCCAATCTGTATTTCCAAGTCTTGTATTTGGATAGCATGATTTTGATAGCATTTCTCATGTCCTGGCAAAATTGAGTTTTCCACACCTAAGAATTGAGGGCTACAATGTGAGGTGGTGTAACCTTTCCTTGACATAGACCCCTTCTTTGTTGTGGAAAAACCCAAGGACACTAAGGATGTTTAGCTGGTAAGAGAGAAGCCAGAGGTGAAATCTGATGCTTATCTTCAAAGTTTTAAAGTTTCTCTTGTAGGAACAGAGGTTAGACTCTTTTGATTGTTGGGGGCAAAGAACAGAACAAAGAACAAGAACAATGGGTAGAAAGTACAGAGTAAGATTTCATCTGGCTAAAAGGAGGAACATGCTAATCATTTAAACTTCCAACAATGAAACAGCTATCTCTTTGATTTTTTGATCATAAGAGACAGAAAAAGTCCGGATAACTATAACAAAAATAATAATAATCATAATAATTAAAAGATACGAGGTGGCTCACGAATTTGAAGGAAAAGCTGAAGTTACCTGGTTTTAGAAGGGGCAGTGAGCAAGGCAGCTACAGTGAGAGAGGGGCAGGAAAAAAATGACTGTTTCTTTGGTGCACTATCATCATGATAAATCACCCTCTGCTGATTTCTTTCTTAGAATTACTGGGGAAAAAATTCTGATTGGCAAGCTTGGGTCAGGTATCTCACTCCTTCCTTCTCCCTGTCTTGGTAGGACGGGGTAAGGAGCCATCAATGGTAGGAAAGTTTGATGAAGGTCCCATCAAGGTTTCTTGCAACGGAAAGGGGTAATTTACTAAAGGAAATTGAAGAGCTGGAGAAAATATTAGAAACCTAATACATCCTCAACATTGCAAGGGCAGAAAGGGAGGCCACCTATCTATCAGCAATCCAAAGGAAGGGATTTCTGTGCTAGAGACAAGTTGGAAAAGGCGATATAGAAGGCCCTTTCCTGTTCTATGTTTCTGAAGAGGAATTGAGAAGTGGAATTGATCACTGATATCCAAGGTCATTAGGAAAAACCTAATAAGGGAGAGCTGGGCCCAGATCCGAGAGAATGATGGGACACAGCTAGCAGGAAAGCAAGCAGTAGAGTAAGCGTGGTGGTTCAGTGTACTAATCAGAAAAGGAAGATATAGAGCTGCTGGTATTGGTGGCTCAAACTGAATATATCTAAATTAGAAGTTACCATCTTTCTTCTACTCTATGTCATGGTTTAAATAAAGAACTGGAAGAAGTAAGATGTGACAGAAGTTAGTAGATAAAGAAGACACACGGACTCCTGGCTTTCCAGCCCCGCTGGCCAAGTGGGAGGCTGATTGGAGGCCGTGGATGGACAATGCCCCTAGTGACAAGGGACCTGCCAGTCTGCGTAGTTAACCAGTGCTGACGCAGAACAGAACTCACCAGTCCTGAGCTCTGAATGTGACACCTGTGAGGCAAAACAACTAAGGGAGGAAGCAGAAGAAATCACTGGCCACTAGTGACCTCTAGTGGAAATAGGTTTTAGGGAACTTAGATGTTTTTTGTTTTTTGTTTTTTTTCTGTCAGCAAGATGAAAATCAGTGGCATTTTCAACCAATTTATTTGCAGAGGAGTATGAAGGAAGGGGCTGCTGGAAACAGCACAAAAACCCTACCGAGAAAGTGGAAATGTACCAGAAAAATTTGTGTTTTGAGTCTAAGTTGATTAATGTTCTGGAAAAAATGTGGACGCGTAACTGCTGTTGAGAACATTACCTGAGAAAAGAAGGGTGTTTGGACAGAAAAGAAGAGTGACTTCATTGGTCACTGGGGAATTTGGCATGTTGACAGCAGCCACCAAGAGAGCATGCTAACAGGCTTGAAGAGGAGGTTGCACTGGTTGCCCGTATGCCTTTTAAACATCTCTTCTCTATAACATGGAAGAGAGCTGTTATCTCTGAAATATGTACACATTTGCCAATTCAGTATTTTATGGCTTGGGTCCTGCCAATTTCCTCTTCCCAATGGGTGTCTGTGCCAAGTGCTGGCAAATGCCGTTGAACTTGGAGGATGTAAGAGGATGCCTGGTGGCCTAGGCCTTTGAAGTGGAGCCAATCTCAGGGAGGGTCTAAGCACAACCAAGAAGGTCAACATCGAACCATGCTGGGCACTCCACATCCATGCCCTTTGGGAGGTGCTTTCATAATCTTGATGTTGCGGAGAAGCAAAGGAATAGGAGGATTGACGGAGGTTTTAAATCTGTCTTATCATACTGGGGACTAATAATGGATAACTGGAATTAAATGGAGGGAGGGGGCAGAAAAAGGAGCAAAGGAAAGATAAAAACTAGAGGCAATATAGAAGGAAACAGAATCAGCGTTATCAAGCCCTGGGCAACTGTCACTTCTGGCAGCACAGCGATCTCGTTGTCCTTGTCTCATATTACCTGCATGGCAGGAGGTGTCATCCTGCCTTCTTTCATTATTCAGCCTCCACCACACACCCTGCTCTGTTCACTGATGCTCTTGTGCAGCCTGGCAGGTCTGCTTTCCCTGAATTTGCTCCCTCTCCTCTCCATGTCATTTCAAGGATGTAAAAATAGTCCCTTAACAATATTTTTGTAGGAATTCCATTCTGGTCTGCAATTTCCAGAGTCCTGATCTCCGTGAGTGGGCAAAAGGTAGCCTAACTGCCCCCTAAACCGCTAAACAACTTCCCTGGTGTTATTTTTTAGACGCCAACTAAACCACAGAGCAGAGTTAAGGGAGACCAGTATTAGTGGCCATTCCTCTTTCCCCTGCAAAGGTCCTTTCCCCGGGATATATACCAACCTTTGGCTCTAAGATAGATCATTTCAGGCATCTAGGCTATAAACCAGTTTACTTACTGAAGATGAGCTAATTATTTTAATTTGCTCCAAAGCTTCTGTCAGGCTGTCTTCAATTTCAGAGTCATCTAAGGAGAAAAGGTCTCCAGCTCGTGAAAGATCTTTTTGTCCCAAAACAAGTCTGAACAGTTGATGCATGATGTGGAGGAGTTTGGTAAGTTGACTTTCTACAGATCCAGGGCAATGTGTTTCAGTTATCAGAGGTCAGCAAGGCAAAAACATGTAGCACGAGGTTTACTTTGTATTCCATGAAAGGTCATTTTTCTCCAGGCTTTGAGGTCTTCATTGACACCCTCTGCAAGGGAAACAAATGACATAATATAGCCATTGGCAGTATGGCACGAGCTCAGACTGTGAACTTGGTGCCCAGCAGAGAGAGTAAAAAAAAAAAAAGATACTTGGAAACATGTTCACAGAGTACCAGATCTTGGCTTGATTATCTTCAAATGAGCTCTTTCCTTATTTTTGTCTCAAATCGCCTGTCAAAAAGTATTAGGTTTCTTCAGAATTTAATCTGAACCTTAAAAAGCAGCATGAGCCCCATACTTATTTTTCTCCTGCTTTCTCCTTCCTGCATCCTTTTCTCCATGCCATAAGAAAACAAGCAGATAAGCAACAAACATGCTGAACACTTGCCAGATTTTCCCCGAGCAGATTCTGATGGAAATCAAACAGAAAGGGAGAATGAAAAGAAAGAGTATAGGAAACATCTTTTAGATTCATGGCTTGGAGCTTTTCTAGAACCTTTCTTTCTTTCTAGAACCTGGACATGGAAACCAGTGTTTACCCTCCCGGGTGGACTGCCTTGCTATATTGGCAATAGAAGTCCCCCACCCCAGTCTAAAAGGTGATCTCGATACTTACCCTACTCCTGTGTACTCTCTAATAAAGTAGCAATGGAATAAGGAATGCTGCCTGGGAATATGGAATTAGATAAATCTCTACCGAATGTAAACATGAACTTGAATTCTTTTTTTTTGAGACACAGTCTTGCTCTGTCACCTGGGCTAGAGTGCCGTGGTGTCAGCCTAGCTCACAGCAACCTCAAAGTCCTGGATTCAAGTGATTCTCCTGCCTCAGCCTCCCAAATAGCTGGGATTACAGGTGCGTGCCACCATACCTGGCTAATTTTTCTGTTTTTAGTAGAAATGGGGTCTCGCTTTTGCTCAGGCTGGTCTCGAACTTCTGACCTCAAGCCGTCCTCCCGCCTCGGCCTCCCAAAATGCTAGGATTACAGGTGTGAGCCACTGCGCCCTGCATGAACACTGAAATTGAGCATGATAGCATTGCCATGCAGGCTAAGGAAGAGGGCTTTGAGATCAGGAAATCCTCCCTCTATTCCTACAATTGAAGTGATAAAGTTCCACTGTACTTCTCATCCAATTCACAGTCCACAGAGAGTAGGGCAATGGCACAACCTAGATATCTGGTTATTCTCATCAGCTCCCTTCCGGGCCTAATAAAATCACAGACCATTTACACTGGTAGAGACCTCTGTCATCATTTAATGGCCGGGGAGGTTTAATCACTTCTCCGAGGTCCCATAGTAGCTGTGGCAGGGCTGGTCTCCTGATTTCAGGCCAGTGGGCTTTCGTCAGAGTTTACAGTGGAGTGGAAATTACCTCACACACACGGGCAACCTACAAATGCAGCCACATGCTCACATAGAGTCAAGAGTTAGTTATTTAACATAAGCAATAGGCAATTCCGCTTAGCATTTCACTCTGAACGTGTTCACCAGAATGCATGTGAAAAGGAGGAGTCTGTTGTTCCCTTGGGCAGTTTCAGACCTCTCTTCTGAGCTATAGCTGTGCTGAATGCAATTTTCAAATTTAAGGATACATACTCTCTACTCGACATGGTGTCTCAGGAGCCAAATCTTTCATCAGATATTCAACCAAATAGGCTATTTGTAGTATTCGAAATGGTGCAATTCATGGGCCATTTTAGGGATTTCAAGGGCAGTGTTGGCCGATATGCAATTTTTGTACTATCTACCAGCTTTTGTAATATGATGCCTGATACTTACATACCCTTATCTATGTGCCAGGCATACACAATTTGCAAATATTAACTCATTTAATCCTCATAATAACTATATGAAGATATATCACCCCTATTTAAAATGAGGAACCTGAGGCAGTTAAATAACTTGCTGAAGCCACGTGGCTAGTAAGCTGGAGAGCTGGGATCCGAACCCAGTGTTAGGCTCCGAGTTCATAACCACTATGACATATTAACTCCATGTAAAATGTGCGGCTACTGTTACGAGTAGAGGTGCTCAGAACATTATTAACATTTAGGGATGAAGGCATGGGTAGGGTCATAAAGTGAGAAAATGAATTCCTTTTCCCTCCTACACTGACCCTGCATCCTTGCCCATCTATGTCCTGGAATTTAGGCCAACCAGAGGGCAGGAGAGTCATAAGGAAATAGAGCTCAGAGGAAGAGGAAAGGAGAGTGGTAAGATTTCAGCAGGTAGAAGGGCAGAGTGAGGGTACCACAAAGTAGTTTGCACCCTGGTAGATGTGGAAGGATGAATTACAATTATCTACAAAAAAAAATTATGGCAGTGTTTCCCTGAATTTTTCTCTTAACACATTCTTCCCCCAGTCTCAGATATTTCCAGTGACAGAATCTTTGCAGTGAAATGCTACTCAGGAAAATTGGACGGAAATGACTTCGCCTTGACCAGTCAGCTTGCTGGACTATATCCGGCACTTCATGAAGCAGATTCAGCTGCCCTAGACGCATCCGCTCAGGAGCCTCGAGGAAAGAAATACGTGATGGCAGAGAGGAGCATCCCCAGGCTTTCCCGGGGCTCCTTTTTCACACTCCAGGCTTACACGACACTTGGTGTGCATCCCCACATTCATGCTTCCAACTTCAGCTGTTACTCTTGAGGGTCCATCATGCGCAAAACATTTCTCTGGGCCCTTAGTAGGAACACCAAGTTGGTCAACACACAGCCATACAGGAAAACTTTTGCAAATCTAGGAGTGCCATAGGGAAAGATGAGACTTGCACCAAACCTTCTACAACATGTGGACAACCAAGAGAAAGTATCCTGGATACTATTAAAAGAAGTCTGGGGAAGTATAAAGGACAGAGAGGCCACTCCTAGGAGAAAAGGATAAGGAATGGCTTGTGGAGGAAATGGCATTTAAGCAGCACCTTTCAGAATCGGGAAGATTTTTACAGGTTTTATTTGCTGCACGTGTGCTGAGTCCATACTAAATCAGCAACTTGTCTGGAGACTGGGATTCAAGTCCCAGCTTGGCCACGCAGTGGTTGTGGGACCTTTAGTTCATGCTTTCCCTTCCCTGAGCCTTGGTTGTCTTAATTTGCAAAACAAGGCTGATGGACACCCAGTCTATCCCACTGGGATGCTTTGAATATCAGAGTTGATAATGCATAAAAGAGCCTTTTGAAAATAATAACACAAACAGCTGATATTTAGTGTTTGCCATGTGTCAGGCATTTCTCTGAGTGTTTCACAAGTATTGAGTCACTTAATTCTCACCACAATTCCATGCAATAAAAAAAATGATAATCAGAGGGGAAAGTAACCACTGGCCCAGAGGCATTAGAGGGCAAGTTGCACAGTTAGGATAGAAGGCAGTTGGTCTCCCGGGACAAAGTGCGCTCAGAGCTTTGTATAGTCACATACATGACTGTGTGGGATAATAAGAAAGCCACCTCCCTTCCCACCAGCTCTCATTTAATGAGTGCCTCCCCATGCTGCACATCCGTTCCTAGATAAGGATTGGCAGGACACCTTAGTTATTTTTCAGCAGCTCGTGTCGATGTTCTGCTGCTCATGCTGGTTTTTCCACAATAGCAGAGAAGGTCAGAGCTAGATCACATTCTATCTCATCTTCTGAGAAATTCCCTACCCTTATGAATGTCATAGTCCTGTGGCCTATATACATACACACATATACACGAAAGCATATATGTGCACACACTCAAATACTTGATAGATATTATGACCAAAAAGGAAACAGGACCGGGGAGGTTAAGTATCATACCCGAGGTTACACAAACAGCCAATATTCACATCCAGGTAGGTCAGACTCCAAATCTCATACTTTCGGTACTATAAAAAAAACTGACTTATAAAATTCTTTCTTACTTCCCACCTTTAATTTGTTTCCCTTATAATGTTTTTCCCTAATCTTTAAAGGATTCTAATCTGAGGACCACCTTCTCATTATTTAGCTTTGTTTTTTGTTTTTGTTTTTGTTTTTTTTAAAAGCAGGTATTGGCTGCCGAGTCAACTTTCTGTAAGGAGAAACAGAAACCACAAAGAGAGAAATGACTCTGCACCAAGCATGGCACATTTCAGGGAGTCCCAGCTGTCCTCTGCAGACTCAGTTTACCTGTGTACTACTCCTCAAAGGCCCACTGTACTCAGCTGTGTGGTTTGAGACTGGGCAGGAGATTCAGGCGGCGGACTCCGAGGGCACAGAGAGTGGAATCCACTCAGCTCAGTGAACCTGAAGCTGTTCATTGCGGTGCTGGTGCCGGGTGGAAGAATTCAAGGAATGCAGTCTGATGCCACCGGCAGCTCCAGAGCCCGGTCAGGTGACAGGCTGCACCTCACCCAGCAGAGAGTTGCCTCTGAGTGAAACACTCTGGTTCCTGGGGTGAAATACAAAGCCTGCTCCAGTAAAGGAGAGTTGTTTTTAACAGAGAAAACAAAACTCCCTGTGTTCGTGAAAATCTATACTTTCCCAGGGAAAAATGGGGGATGTGGGAGGGGTAAGCCATGCAGGAGACCCAGCTTTCACCAGCAACTCCAGCAGGTGAATGGAAAGGCTACAGGGAGCCATCTCACAAGTCCCAGGGGAAGAGGAGAGAACTGTTGCTGAATTAACACTTCCCTCTCCCACAAGATTTCACACATGTATTTGAAACACTATCCAGTAGGAGTCACAGCTCCTAGAGAAGCCATCCCCTTGCTCTGCCTCTAGATTAATATTGTTGAGAGTTTAAAAATACAGGAAGTTGCTAATAAATGGGACAAACTTCACAAACATGCTGGTAATTTCTTTATTTGCTGGGAAGTTCTTCATAAAAATCCATGTGGACCAGATATGTTGGATTTGTACTTCTAAGTATTGCAGCAACACTCAGCAAATGTTTATCCTGCTTAATCTATTGACACTCTAATGGATAAAAAGGCTCTTCTTTATTGTTTAAACAGTGGACAGTGCATTTAAAAAACCACATTTTTAAATTGTATTCTTCTCTACCCCTCATTTTTCTGTTCCTGTAGTAGCTCTATTGTCATCAGATCACCTTTCTACTGGCAGAGTGTACAGGTGGCTATCATCCAGACAAATCCATCTTCATGTTCACTAGATGTGGACGCTGTGAATGTCTCCTGGAGAGTGCTACCCCACAAAGGTGTGTGTTCGGGGTGGCCACAATTAAACTAGCTCATTTGCTTGGGAGAATGATCTCATAAATCTTCCTAGACACTTGGTGATCAATCATATTTTTTGCCATCCTTATACAGAGGACTGTTCCCTTGAAGAGTTCCTTTATAAAAATGTAGAATCCAGTCATCCATGAGTAGATGTATTCTTTCATTAGTATTTTCTGATTTACAAGATACTAATGAAGCCTCCCCTTTTAATGAAATACACTATGTTTCTTCAGCCTTCCCTCATTATCCTCTATTCATTATTACTGGTTTTTATCCCTATATTTTATCCAGTTTTCTTACATTTTTTAAAAAATGTAGAGTCCTGGATTGGACACTCTATAGGACTCCAGTACGAGGAGCAAAGTAGTAAGAGTGTGGGAACCTGGACACAACTGGATTCCAATCTCAACTCTGCCTGCAGTGTAAACTTGGGCAGATTAATTAGCTTCCCTAACACTCAGGTTCCTCATTTGCACTCTAGGATTATGTTTGGGCTGTTGGGAGATTTACTGAGATAATGCAAAGCATTTAACACAGAGCCTGGCGTATAGAAACCCTAAAACAAGTGACAGCAATCATACCCTTAACAGTATTATTATAATTATAGGTCATTCCCCTGTTAACATAGCCTCGTGTCATAACTTTTAAAAGCTGATACACAACTATACGGCTAACTAAATTGAGTTCACTGAATTAAAGATGCTTAGGTCTTTTCCATTTATGCCATATTTATATCTTAGTTGTTCTTTTCCTCAGTCTTAAACCTGGGTAGATCATTTTTCATCTGTAAACTTCACTATCTTGAATGTGTCCCCGTTGATTTTTTGGCCACTTTATCTTGTTCCCTGGAGAGATAGGCTTACCACGATCCTACCCCCACCAAGGCTGAACAATAACAGGGAATTTTTTTTCACAGAGCAGAAATGGACTGGAATACAATGTATCTCAGACTTTCTGTGACTGGGTAATCCAAATACCAGAGTTTTCCATGTAAGTGCAGTACTAGCTCCCATGTTTATTAGTGAGAAGGGAGTGCCCCACCAGGGCACCAGCCACTTTCTTTATGGCTTTTCAAGGTGACCCACATCCAATGTACTCTAATAAAATATTGGTGGCTTACTCTATTACACGTTTGTAGATTCTGCTAACTGAAAATACATAGGAACCAGAGGATTTAACTCCCCCACTACTAGGATACCACTTGTAAAAATTGAAGTTCCTGGGGGAAAAGATTTCAATCATCAAAATTAAGAAGCCAATTTATGCTAAAGAATTTAGCCTCTAGCTTCCAACTCAGGTTAGGATATGCCCCGGTTTCCTCACTTCAGAAAATTCTAGAATAGCAGTATTTTATTTACCTGCATCAAAATATTTTCATTTTATTCACGTGAATAAAAATGCCCATTGACTAACTTAGACTCATTTGGGTTCTAGAAACTTTAAAATAAAGTCCTCAGATAGATTTTCCCTTGAAAGAAAGGATTAAAGATTCTTTTGAAGGAGCATCTTTTTCACACAGTGTGAAAGGACTACAGGCGTTCCCATGGGAATTGGCCTCATGCATTTCAGCCCTTCCCACAAGATGTCTATTGTTCCCTGGATGTCTCTCAGTCTCCTCTGCTGTGGTGTGTTGCTACACTTCACTTCTACTGAAAGCCTCCGAGGCTGGGTTATTCCAAATGATGCTGAAGGACTCAGCCCTCAGACTTTTTGCTAGAACTCATACAGTCTAAGTTTGTAGCAAGCTTATTACCATAAGCACATACAAAAAATAGGTTTGGTGGCCTATTTAGGCAAGAGCTCAAAACATCTAATTAATTTTGAATATATATTTCAACTTATCAAAACACAAAAAGAAACATTTTCCTTCAAGGAGAATGAGATAGTTATTTTCAAATCTTAATGAACTTTAAAACTAAGAATTTTGTGACTTGTCATAATAAGTTCATTGTGTATCCATTTTCTCCTGTAAATTTTGATTTTGCAGGTCATGTTTGCCCTGGAATGATATAAATCTTGCTAAAAAATAAACCTAATTCAAATTCTCTGGGTTTATTTTTCCAGAAAACATACTCAAAGTATAAGGAAAATTCAGGATTAAAAATACCTTCATTTACATTTAAATTTCATGTATTAAGCAACTATATGACCAAATCAAATAATCTCCTGAGTATTTTTTCTATTCTTTAAATTGAAAAAATATATAAATGTCATTGAATTCAATGGTTGATTACTACGGCAATTTAAACGTGTGTCTGAAAGAACAAAAAAGTGGTTGTATTCAACTATGATTTGTAAGAGATCTGAACTATCAAAGGAAAAAAACAACAGTAACAACAAACAATAATGGTTACTCTGTCCAACCCGTTGACTGCAATGATGGCTACAGTATTTCATTTTCTTCAAAAATCATAGACAGGGCCATTTTCTTTGCTGGTTACAAAATATTTTTCGAAATAAACAAAAGTATGAAATAGAAATGAGACTAGACTATCACAGAGTAAAACAAAAATGCACATAATACGAATCTAGAAGCACAGCTTTCTGCTCCTGAGGCCTAGAGACATGTTTTAATAACCCACAGAGAAGTGGCTTTTTTGCCCTAATAACTGAAATGCAGGCAGGCATGGCTAGACCCACAGCTCCCAAATGCACTTTATCTGCATAAGCAGCCAGCCCCTGGAAGTTTCTCAGCTCTACTCCCCGAGCCCCATTCCTTGCCTCGCTGCAGCTTCTGACATTTACTTTAATTAGCTTTTGTTTTTGCTGAACAAAAGGACTGGAAAGGAGACAGCCATACCTCTTAGCACGGGAAACTCTGGCCGTCATAGGAAATAGAAGGCAAAAAGCTTGATCTTTAGAGCACTTCGGCGGGGACCCATGACCGTGCTCAGAGGCAGCCCTGCAGCCCCTGCCCGTCCTGTGGGCTGTAGCCGCGCCTCTCCGTGTGCCGCTTGTCAAGCCAGCGGTGCGCTTCATTCCCTCCCCGTGGACTCACCGTGAGGAATCGGGCAAATGAGTAACTTCTCCTCCCTCTCTCAAACTTCTGCTTAGACCTAACAATTGGCACAAAGCTTCACTTATTTCTACAGCAGATTTACAGATTTCTCTGAGCAGATCCGTAGTTGGAAAGAATTAGATTTGCCTAACAACTAGCAATTGAGGTTCTGTTAATGAATAACTCACTTTAAGGAATCAAGGAAGTTTTAGGTTAATATCAGATATGGAGCCTTTTAGCAGGCATGGGGGAAAAAAGCTTGGGGAGGGATGGAGGGAGGGAAGTAGTGGAATGAGATGGTATTTGAGCCAAATATGGTAGAAGAAAAATACAAGAGAAGCAAAATGGCTAGTCTGAAGGAGTGAAAGTCTAACTACGTCATTGGTATTGCTAATGAAACATTGAACAAATAAATGAAGCTTCCCAAGCAGCACTAGGGACTTTTCCAAGCCAGCATGTTTCCTTCTTGAAACCACTCAAATTGCTAACTCACTTCCTTTTATCATCCAAATATAGAACTCCTCCTCTAATTCACTGGGGGTCTCTCACAAGCAGTCCCACATCTCCTCACATCTCTCTTCTTTAAGGAACATGCACTTCAAAACCTCTAATGTATAAATTAATAGGTGATGCCCACTGGATTATTATATCTGTAGGCTCTTCTCTCCCTTTGAGTGTATGGCACAGGCTTTTTTCCCTTATTAATCTGAGGTTTTGCCACACATAAAGTGATAGAACATTTCTGAGCCTCTCCCTGCCAGAGCTTTTGGTCAAACTGTGTGAGTGTAGTAGGGGTTGGGTACAGTGGGGAAGAGTCAGGTGTAAGACAGACAGCTGGAAATCTCACTATTTCCACGTTGCCGGCAATCATGCTGGCATGTAAATAAATTGCTGGTTCAATTAAAAGCCACACTCATGGGGTGAAGATTACCTACTCCTGTTTTTATCACCCAACATCCACTTCTTCTACTTCTTGTCAGAACTGTACCCAAATTTCCTTTGGGAAACCATGTCCTCTGGGTAGAGTGGATGCCCATAAATGAGCCCAATTGGTCTTAGTCAAACCCCTGATCAAAGTGACTAATATAAGGGAGGTGACCCCCTCCAGGCCAATGAGAGGACAAAGATGAATGTTCAGCTTTGAGGGGAAAAGTCTCTGTTGCTGGACTTGATGACAAGAAGACATTATATAATGTCTGGTTGTTATCACTACCTTGCCACTAAGAAACCTGGTGACTTCATTTGGGCCCCTTAAACCAGTTGCCCTTAAAACTAGCAAGATCTAACCTTCAGCTGATAAATTCCCTAATAGCTTAGTGATTTTAGGTTCAGTTTTCTGTCATTTACCATCAAGAAATTCCCACCTGACAGAATCAGCATAACCTAGGCTTGTGGGAGGACTCTCCTGGGTGCAGCTCCTTGAAGAGTAAGTGGACTAAGAGATGCACAAGGAGCTGCCTCTGGTAAACGGGCCCCTCCAGTGACAACACAGGTTCCACTAACAACTAGTAGAAGCAGGAAAGGCCTGGGAAGGAATGCAGCCACTCAGTGAACCTGAAAACGGCACTTTCCAAATTCATTGTTCCTAACCAGTTACATGTTGATTTGCCCAGTACTTCCACTTTATCCTTCTAGACTTGCCTGGCAGTGGCTAGCCACATACTGTGTGACTTCAATAAACCTGGTCATGGAATCCATTCATTCGTGCATAATTTTTGAACTTTTTCTTGGGTAATTAGTTTTATAGTGTATTGTTTTACCTGTATTTTTCCCCCTTCTGTTCCTGCATAATTCCCACCAGTCCCCCCCGCCCCCACCTTGGGAAACTTGAAATAAAACATTATCTCTAACCACAAAATCAGACTAAGACATTTTCTTTACAGAAAATAGGTAAATTCTAAGGCGACTTTAAATGGGTGAATTACAGATGAGCACTGAGAATTCCTGAATGATCTCACTTTCTATCAGTAGCTTTTCCTACCCGAAATCACTGATGCTCCTTCAGGCACACCATATCTATAGTCAGCGCTCCGCCTTTGGAAGAGTCTGTTATAGGCACAGAGACTGAGACAGCCAGGAATTCCCTCTCAGCTTAGTAACATAGCATGTGGCTGGAATTGTGAGAGTCAAGTTTTTTTGAGAACAAAACCCATGGCTAAGGTTTATTCATTCTGTTTCATTATAATAAAGAATATTTTGATTAAAAGTGTGGCACTAAAAGTAACATCTTTTACTCCCAAATTAGAGAAGACTCATAATTTTCCCAAACTAGCTTCTCCAGCTGTGTTTATCTTGGTGATCCACCAAGTACACAAACAAGAAAGCTGAGCGTCGACCTATGTTCCTCCCACTCCTTTCCTCACCCACATCCAGTTACACTCTGGGTCCTGTCCATTTTGTATCCTAAGGTGGCCCTCAACAATCCATTTCCTGGTGTTTATATTCCTTTTGTATAATCATTTTCCCCGTGTATGTGTAGGACTTGTGACTTTCTAGTAACCCATAGAATACTGGTAAGATGACAGAATGCTATTTCTGTGAATATTTTATGTTACTAAGACTCTGTCTTGCTGCCAATCTCCCTCTAGATTCTCCTTGCTGGCTTGATGAAGTTAGCAGCCGTGTTGAGAAAGCCCACATGGCAAGGAATTATGGGTGGCCTCTAGGAGCAAAGGGTGGGCTCCAGCCCAACAACCAGCAAGAAGCCAGGGCCCTCAGTCCTTCAGACACAAAGAAATGAATTCTTCTAACACCCTTAGTGAGCTTGGAAGAAGGTTGTGCCCCAGATAAGCTTCTAGATGAGAACATAGCCCAGCCAATACCTTGACTGCAGCCCTGTGAGATCCTGAACAGAAGACTCATCTAAGCAATGTCTGGATGTTTTACTTAAAGAAAGTATGAAATAATAAATACATGTGTGCTATTCTAAGCAAATAAGATTGTGGCAATTTGTTACATAGCAATAGAAAATGAATACATGACCATTTTCCCCTTTCCATTGCCATAGATAAATAGCTATTATTTCCATAAATTCTTCATCCTCTCATGCCTGGATATTGACAGCAGTACCTTTGAAGGTCTCACTGCTTCCAATATGGCCCTTTCAACTCCATTCTCAACTCTGCCATGAAATCAGCTTTCTAAAGTAAACTGTGATATGTGTCTTCCACTTAAAATTCATAACAGTCACCCACAGCCTGATGCTGAAATCCAAATTCTTTTGCTTGGCACACAAGGGACTTTGTAACCTGGTCTGCGCCCATCTCTCCATCTTTGCTTCCAGCACTCATGCACACACAACCCTATGTAGTGAGGTCACCACCTTCAGAATATATCCAGGAACCTGTCACCTTCCACCATCTTTACCACCACGGCTGTGATCATAACACCATCATCTCATGTCTAACTTGGATTACTGCAATGGCTCTCTGCCTTAAGCATTTGATGTGTTAAAATATAGTCTAAACAGAACATCCAAATGATGCTATTAAATTGCAAGTCAGAACTGACTCTGCTCTGTACTCTGCAATGGAATGGCTTCCCATCTCTCCCTGAATCAAAGCCAAAGTCCTTTCAATGATTATTAACAAAGCCCTATATGATATGGCTTCTCCCTTCTCCCTCCACATCCTCAACTTCATTTCCTAACACTCTTGCTCGTGATCTCTCTGTTCCAGTTATACTGGACATACACAAAGTTTCCTTGCTGTTCCTTGGACACACTCAATATATTCTCACGAGAGGACCTTTGCATCTGCTGTTCCTGCTGCCTGGTAGACTCCTGCCCCAGAGGTCCATATGGCATGCTCTTTCACTTCCTTCTTATCTTTACCCATGCATCACCCGTACCCACTTACCCTGATCACTCTATATAAAATTGCAACACTTCCTCCCTTCTCAGCATGCCTCATTTCCTGCTTTATTGTTAAATTTTTGCCCATAGCACTTACAATCAACTGATATACCATATATTCACTCATTTCTTTTTTTATTTTCCTTCTCCCTCACCACTCTTCCTAGAACGTAAACTTTATGTGGGAAAAGACTTTATTTGTTTAGTTAATTCCTAGAGTTTGACATGGTGTCTGGCTGGGCATGAACATAGTATGGACTTGAGTTGTTGGAATAACGTTTGAATAAATAAGTGAAGGTTATTACAGCTCGATCATACCCTCTATGCAAGACTGTGATTTAGAAGTGAACAACCTGATGAAGGATCACTGTGCAGAAACCACTCTGTCATTGATATGAGTAGAAACCTTCACCTTTCATGTGGCAGACATGGTTGTAGGTCGAGTTCCCAGCTCAGGAGTGGCACCTGTCGGGGCCATGATGGTTTCCCACAGGATTTAGTGCAGAATCACCAAGGGGCTTCTCATTAGGCTTGTTCTCCAATGTGGTTTTGTGTGTGTGTGTGTGTGTGTGTGTGTGTGTGTGTGTGTGTTTTCCGAGACAGGGTCTTGCTCTGCTGTCTAGGCTAGAGTGCAGTGCAACTTCAATCTGCCGGGCTCAAGTGATCCTCCTGCCTCAGCATCCTGAGTAGTGGTGACTACAGGTGCACACCACCATGCCCAGCTGATGTTTCTATTTTTTTGTAGAGATGAGGTCTTGCTATGTTGCTTGGGCTGGTCTTGAACTCTTGGCCTCAAGTGATCCTCCTGCCTTGGCCTCTCAGAGTGCTGGTATTACAGGTGTGAGCCACCGTGCCTGGCCTTCCTGTGTGGTTTTGATTCCTCAGTTCTCCAAGCAATTTTGTGAACTCCCATTATCCTTTTAACAAAATCCACTTCTGTTCAATCAGCCAAGAGCTGCTTCTGTCACTTGCAGTTAAAAAGCCCTGAATGACAATTTATTCATCATTCTCCCTTTTGCTTCTGTGCCTTGATCCTGACAGCCCTTCAGCCTGAAACACCCTGGTCTGTCTATAAAATGCCAACTCATCCTTTAACCATAATTCTTACATCTTTCAAGTAGAACTGATCATATCTCCCCTTGTCTTCACAGGGTAACTTATCCAGACCTCTCCCATATTATTCTCATTCTCTCCCACTAGCTGACAAACCCTCAAGGATAGGGACCAAGTTTTAATTCATCTGAGGAACTCCACTTCTAGCCTACTATTGGCACAAAGGAAGAATTCAATTAAAAAAATCATTAATGAAGGGCTTCCTTTATAAAAACATCAGTGAAATGATAATTCTACAAATGAAAATAATTCTGATGCAGAAGGAAAGAAAAGGATAGCAAAGAAACTCATTGACTGAGATACAATTTTTTCCTTGTCAAATAGATAAAAAAAAAAAAATTCTAATTTTCCCAGTACTAGCAAAGAGGAAGAAAGGGGACATATCCTTTTACTAAAAAAAAATGCTAACCAGCCTGATAGGAAAAACAGAGAGAAGACACAAATTATCAGTATCAGGAATAAAAGAGTTAATGTCACCACAGCTTCTATAGATATTAAAAGGAAAATAAGAAAATATTATGGAAATTTTATGTCAATGAATTTGACAACTTGATGAAATGGACAAATTCCTTGAAGGACAAAAACTGTCAAAGCTCGCTCAAGAAAAAACAGATAACCAAAATGGTCCTATGTTAATTTACTGTAAAAATGGAATTATAGTTAAAAACACTCGTGGAAAGAAAACTTGAGGTCCATATGGCTTCACTGGTATTCTAAAAAACACTTAAGAAAGAAATAATACCAATTGTACACAAATTATTTCAGAAACTTTATTTTATTTCACAAGTCATTCTGTGAAGCCACTATTACCCACCATATCAAAACCAGACAGTGTAGTATCAGATCAAGATAGACAAATGGATCAAAACAGGCCGGAAATGGACTTGCACATATATTGACAACTAATCTCTATATAAAGACACTTCAGTGGAGAAAGAGTAGTCTTTTCAACAAACAGTACTGTAACAATTGAATGTCTATATGTTTAAAAACAACCTTTGATCCATATTCTATACCATATACAACAATAAACTAAAAATGGATAATAGACATAAAAATAAAAGTTAAAACTATAAAACTTTTAAAAGGAAATATACAACAGAATTTTTATGACCTTAGGTTAAATAATGGTTTCTTAGATATAGTAGCAAAAACATGATACATAAAACAAAAAAGGTGATAAATTAAACTTCATCAAAATTAAAATCTTTTGCTCTTCAAAAGATACAGTTAAGAAATTGAAAGACCAATTCCAAAATTTGAAAAAAATCTGAAATCCAAAACATTTCTGGTCCCAACCATTTCAGATAAGGGTTACTCAACCTGTGTATGGATCCAGCCTTTCTATATTCTATATCTTTATCCAAAAGAAATGAAGACATATGTCTGTACAAATGTACATAAATGTCTATAGCAGATTTGTTTATAATGTCTAAAACTAGAAAAAACCCAAATGTCCATGAGCAGATGACTGAATAAACACTGTGGTATATCTATGCAATGAAATGACTACTCGATAGCACAAAGGACTGAAATATTTAGATACAACAACATGGAGGAATCTCAAAATAATTACACGGTGTGAAATTAGTCAGTAAAAAAAGAGAACTACTATGTGATTCTATTTAAATAAATTCTTGAAAAATGCAAACTAATCTATGGGTACAGAAAGAAGATCCATGGTTACTTGGATACATTGGAGAGGGGAGCAAGAGCTGTGAGGAAGGAGTTATATAAAGGGTCATGAAGAAACTTTTTGAGGTGACGGTGTGTTCATCATCTTGATTGGCATGATTTCACAAGTGTATACATATGTCAAAACCTATTAAAGAGTAGACTTTAAATGTGGAAATTATGTTCATTACACCTCAACAAAGTTGTTAGAAAAATTATGCCTTGTACTGGCAAAGAAGGAGAAAAGATGTGTTTCCACTGAAGAAATTAGTTTATAATCTTCTCTTTTCATATATGTTGTGAATACCTTCCCAGATCAATAATATTCATCTGCATTATCACTTTAATAGATAATAGTCCATGCATATTCTATAAACATATCACATTTTTGCCATCTTAACCATGCTCCCACATTTGAACATTTGGGTTTTTTCCTGTTTTTTTTATAGAAATTGATCCATCTCTTCTTAGGATGGAGCCTGCATGTCAAGCAATATTGTGAAGAGTGGTCTTTGTAAGACCAGAAAATTTTCCAGGATAAATTCCCCAAGGACACTGGGAACCTTTTCATTCTTCATTATATAACTAAGGTAAAGAATCAAGTGACTTTTACCTGAAAAAAGTATATCTGCTCAGTACAGCTACTAAGACTAGCTTTAGTCATGCAAGAAAAACAGAGGCGACTTTTTCATGGATAAATATCCAGATAGATAAACAAATGATAGATAGATAAACTAATCACCAGGGTGTTAACGGTGGACATTTACTCCGATGGGGTCTGATGAGGAATGCCTTCTTTTCTTGTTTTACTTTAGCTTATTTACTGATTTTTCTGCCTTAATCATGTTATTTTTAAATAAGAAAAAAAAAGTTAACATTAATAAATTTAAAATGAAATTATATAGCAATTACTAGAATTCACTCAGCTATAGAAAAAATCTCCTGACCTGATTTGAATTTTTGTCTTTGCAATGCAAAGTCATGATAGAAAGTTCAACTGATTTGAAAACATCATGAAATTAGATTTCTACCAATGCTTTTAGAATTGAAACAAATTTATTGAAACAGATATTTCAGATGATAAAACCACTACATTAGAATTTTTGAGCCCCATGAAAATATGAACTCTTTAAAAAATCCTGAAAATCTTAAAAGTTAAAGAAAATATTTTCATTACTCATAATTAGCAACAATATTTTGGCATATTGATTTCCAGTTCTATTAGATAAATTACAAATACACTCAATATTCACTCACTCAGGAGCAAAAACCATAATGAGTTTGGTGCATCACATTAAATGTTTGTACTTTTGAACTCTTATATGTGCATAAAAATTTATAGTATGGGTTTGCATGAGTGTGTATAGTAACTTTTACAAACTGTCATGTGTTACATACTAGCAATTGTCTGCATCTTATTTTTTCATTCATCATTACAATGCTTTGAGAGCTATTAATATATAAATAATTTATATTCATATGTAAATATTTTTATATATGAAAATTTTTTCAATCATTACTGTGCTTCGAGAGCTATTTATACATAAATAAAGAATGTGGTTACATGTGGATGGATGGTAGGATAGATAGATATCCTTTTACTGGCTGATAACATTTCATCTTATGAATATAGCACATTCTATTATATATATCCATTCCACTATTGATGAAGTTGTAAGTGGTTTGCAGAATTTTATTGAGAGATAATGTGCATTTGGGGTTGAAAGAGCACACCTGAGTTGGGCTGTCTAAGTTCACATCTAGCCCTACCATTTACTAGCCACATAACCTTGGGCAACATTCTCAACCTTTATGTTATGTTAGATTTTTTTTAAGTCTATAAGGCAAGGAAATTAATGGTACTTACCTCCTAGAGTTGTTATGAGGATTATACGAGATAATATTTGTAAAGTGCTTGGAATCATGACTGGAATGTAATAAGTGCTACACGAGTGTTTGTTAAATACAAACCAGAAGGACCATCCTTGTAAGTGCTTCCTTGTGCACAGTTGCAGGAATTTGTCTAGGATTCGTATCCGGAAGTGAAATTTCTGGGTTGTAGGGAATGCAATTTTTTAATTTTATTAAACATTGCCAAATTACACTTCAAAATGTCAGCATCAGCCAATACTTCCACAAGAAGGATGCCTTTTTGTCACATATCTGACACTGTTCAACAAAGACTCCTTAATTTGACCTGTTGATGGATGAAAATGGCATCTTTTTGTATTAATTTACCTTTTCCTGATAGCTGTTGAGAGTAAACATATTTTAAATTCTGAATCTATCTATAATTCCTCCTCTGTTAAATGCCTGTTCAAATTCATATTATTTTCATGGATTTATATGGAGTGTCTTTTTCTTACTGATTTAAAGGAGTATTTTACATACTAACATACTAAATAAAGCTTTGTATGCTACATATATTGTAATTATATTTAATTTGTGTTTCAGATTTATTTTGAGGGGTTTTGCTGTACAAAAGCTTTGTTTTTTTAAATTTAAAATTTAAAAATGTAATACATTCACATAGCTCAAAAATTTTAAAAATATATATTAAAAAGTGTAGAGTGAAAACACACCCAACCCTCGTCTCCAATGTGTTAGCGTGTTGTCGCTGCTCCTCCGCCACAACAGCAACATGTATCCTTTCAAAGTTTCTTAATTCAAACTCAGGAAAATACAAGTACATATTTTCTTTCTACGATTTTACATTAATAGCATTATTTGCTGTTTACATTCAGTCCTGCATATTGCTTTAATCACTTAACTATGTGCTTGGTGCCCTTTCCATCTCAGCACGTGGAGAGTGTACTCATTCTGTTTAAAGCTGCATATTATTCCACTGTGCAGATGTGCCATCATTTATTTAATAATGATGGACATATGGGTAATTTTAATAGTTTTTCATTTCTAAAAATAGAGCAATAAATTAGATTGCATGCTTTTTGTTCTAAAAAAATTCATCTTTCCCTTTATGGTTCAGATTTTTTGTCTTATTTAGGAAATCCTTGCTCACCCTAAGTTCATAAACATAGATATTCTCCTACATTTTCTTCTAGAACATGTAGAGATTTTTTCATATTTAGCTTTTAATACAAAATTTATTTTTTGTTTATAATGTGAGATAGGAATCTGCTTTTATTTTCTGTATATAGGTAACAAATTTTTTTTTTTTTTTTTTAGACAGAGTCTCACTGTGTTGCCCGGGCTAGAGTGCCGTAGCGTCATCTTAGCTCACAGCACCTTCAAACTCCTGGGCTCAAGTGATCCTCCTGTCTCAGCCTCCCGAGTAGCTGGGACTACAGGCATGCACCACCATGCCCGGCTAGTTTTTTTTTGTATATATTTTTAGTTGTCCAATTAATTTCTTTCTATTTTTAGTAGAGACAGGGTCTTGCTCTTGCTCAGGCTGGTTTCGAACTCCTGAGCTCAAACAATCCGCCCGCCTCGGCCTCCCAGAGAGCTAGGATTACAGGCGTGAGCCACCGTGCCCAGCAGGTAGCAAATTTTTTGAATATAATTTTTTTTTTAAATAGTATCCTCTTTATCTATTGATTTATGATACCAGCTCTGTCATATTCCAAGTTTACATATGTGTTTGGGTCTATTTTAAGAATCTTTACTATGTTCCATTGGTCTATTTTTCTTCCTCTGTGCCAATACTACACTGTCTTTATGATTTTAGTTTTTTAATATCTTGAAATTATGTAGAAAGAGTACCCCTTTTTGTTCTTTCTGAATTTGTGTTTGCAATCTTGACCATATAAATTTTACATGCAATCATAGACCATAGAAATCAATCTGAGATCTTGATTAGAATTGTAACGAATATATAGATTATTTGGGAAGTATTGATATCTTTGCAATATTGATTTAATTCATGAACCAGGTAAAAGTTCCACTTACTCAAGTTCTCTTTTATGTTGTTCAATAAAGTATTACATATTGGTTCCATTAAGTTAATACACACATTCGTGGGGTTTATTCCTAGATACTTTATACTTCAGTTGCTGTTATTTCTTTTTTATGTGATTCTTTTTTTCTATTACATTTTCTATTTTATTATTCCTTGTGTTGTGAAACTTTAAAGATTTTTGTGTATGGATCTTTATTCACAACCTTGTTGAACCCTATTATTAATTTTAAATGTTTATCTATAGATTCTCTTATTGTAGGCAATCTTATCATCTGAAAATACAATTTTACCTTTTTTTCTAATTCATATACCTCCTACTTCCTTTTAAAATTCATTTGTACCCCCTTCTGATTTTTTCCAAACCATCTTTCCATTAGTCATTTCAAAGAACCAGATTCAGTTTTATTGGTCAGCCTCCTTCCTGCCCTTTTTTTTTTTTTCTGTAGTTTCTATTTCATTAACTTCTGCTTTTATCTCTATTGTTTCTCTTTTACAGCTTTTATTGGGTTTACTTCCTTTGCCTAGTCTCTTGGAATACTTTGCTTACTCTTATTCTTTTTTTGGTTTCCTAAAAAACTTCCTTTAAATTGTATTTACAGATTTTATATTCTTATCTTTATTACTTTCTTCCTTCTACTTTCTTTAGGTTTATTTTGCTGTTCTTTTTCTGTTTTCCTGAGCTTGAAGTTGAGGTTATTGATTTTTCAGCCTTTCTTCTTTCCTCATATTTGCCTTAACAACTTAAATTTCCTTAAAGGCATTCCTGTAGCTGCCACTCATAAGTTTTGATATATTTTTATCACCATTGAGTTCAAAATATTTTCTGTTTTTATTGTGACTTTTTTCTGGCTCATGAATTATTTAGAAGTCTATTGTTTTGATTTCCAAACATTTTGTGAGTTTTTTTCCCCATTACTTTTTTATTCTCTCACTGTTGGCAAAGAACCCACTCTATTCAATCCTTTCAAATATTTTGAACCTGGTTTTATATCTCAGCATATCATTTAAAAAAATGTTCTGCATGTGGGATTTAGTGTTCTATTTACGTACATTAGATCAAGTTTACAAATTCGTTTACCAGATATTACTTTTTATATGGCTTCTTCTATTAGATATTTAGAGATGTATTATTAACACAATTTCCTGATATGTTTTGGAATTGTCCCCATTTTTTCTTATGTCTATTTTGAAGTTTGGTCTATTTTGTAATTATATCTATTTTCAGTCTCTGTTATACTTGGATAGAAAATTAGAATTGTTATAATCTTCCTGGTGGATAAAAACTTTTATTATTATGAAGCACTCTTTATTGATAGTAATAATTTTTCTTTTAAAGTAAGCATTAAAAGAAAAAGTGATAATAATATAACTATACAATCTTTTTTTTGGTTAATATTTGCATGCTATATCTTTTTGTATACTTTGAATTTTAACGTCTCTTTATCCTTATGTTTTAGAGGTCTCTCTCTTTTTTATTTAACATCATATGGTTCTTGGGCTTTCTTTCAATCTGATCATCTTTGTCATTTAATTAAAATATTTAGACCCTTGTTATTTACTCTTATTACTTATGTATTTGGGTTTGGGTTAAGTTTAACATCTTAGTATTTGTTTTCCAATTTTTCTGTTTGTTTTATGATTCTTTTTCTCTGCTTTCTTGCTTTTGTTTTATTAAGCATTTTTATTCCTCTTTTCTCCTCAATAAGTTTAAAAATAATATACTCATTTACTATTTTTTTAACACTTAGAGAATATAGCATGTTTATGTATATGCAACATTATATGTATATATATAATAATGGTGTGTATATATACATATGGAGCAATCTCCACAAGACATTATTTCAACAGTGATATTATGATGTGCCTAAGTATGAATTTCTTTTAATTTATCCTGCTTAGGATTAACAGGGCTTCTTGAACCTGTGTTTTAAGATCATTTCTGGAGTGTTCTTAGCCCTTGTCTCTTCAAATTATGGTGCTTGTCCTATTTCCTTTTCACTTTTCCTTGTTGGTCTTCAATTACATGCATGACAAACTTCTTTATTGTACTATTTATGTCTCTTAATTTCACTTATAGTTTCTATCCTTTGACTTTCAGTGCTTCATTCTGATTTTTTTTTCTGATCTGTCTTCCAGTTTATTAAGTCTCTCTTCAACTATGACTAATATACTCTCTCATCCACTAAAATTTTTATTTCAATTCTTGTATTTTTTTGCTTCTAGAATTTGTACTTGCTTCTTTTTAATATAAAAATTCCAATTCTCTGCCAAATTTTTAATTGTATCCTTTTCCCTCCTCTTTCAACATGGTAAGCATAATTATTTTAAGGTCTGCACTTAATAATTTCAATAACTAGAGACCCAGTGAGTCCATTTCTATTGGCTGGGGTTTTTTCCTAGTTTTTAATCCATATCTTGTTGTTTCCTTGCATGCCAGGTTATTTATGTGTGTGTGAGTGTGCATGTGCGAATGTATGTGAATGGACATTGTATTTGCAATGTCCAAGGTAGAAATAATTTAATGCTAAGGATGTCATGTTCTCAGGAAGAGGATTTATATTTACAGGTACCTGGAGACATTAGCATTTCTTGTATCATCTCAATCCAATTTTAAGTGTTGAGATAAGTTTAAACTGAATTCAGTTCCCCATTTCTAGTTTATCTTGTCCCTGGGATACAGCCCCTTAGAGTTTCTACAGGGGATTTCTATAAGTCCCCTTCCCTTTCTTATAGGTTCTGAACTCTAATGACCAGGACCCTTTCTCTGTGAAGCTGTGAAAAGTAATATTCCAATTCTCAGCCTCTTAGACTTTCAGGTTCCCCATGAGTCAACAAAGTTCACTGAGGAAAAATGACCCCAAAGCCAGCTTCACCTTTCTGGGCTTTGATCCTCCTTCACATTTTGACTCACTGATGCTTTATTATCTTTTTGAATTTTTAAAACCTTGAAGAAAATTGTTTCTCCACACACTTAAAAAATTATTTTGCCCTTATTTTATTGTCTTTGGCATAACAGTTGATCAGATTTACCTAGCCTATCTTTATTGAAAGTGAAATTCTAAAGCAGTTAAGTTTTTATTTCAAAATGCACTATTTTTTCACAAACTTAGAAAATTAGTCTACATATGCAATGAGACTATACTGAATTTGAATACATTTGCTTTCAAATGGCATTTATGGATATTTTTGTGGAATTTCTGCAAACTTAGCTTTAAAAGTTCAAGAGTCCACATTGTGAAGACACTAAATAAACAATAACTCTCCTTAAAAAATGTCTAAACTCCAATTATGCTTCACCAGCCTATATAACTCTGGTTCTTTATAAGCGATAGTGTTAGAGTTGCCAGGGAAACACCTTATCTAGTTCCTTTATCGTTGAGCTATCATAAAAAAATTTCCAACAAAATTTCAAGGACAAAACAATCACTAACTTTCTTAACGGAAAGGAGTTTCAGAAAACAACTAGTAAGGCTGATAAAAAACATATGCAAGAAGGTAAGACCATGAAAGTAAATTCTTCTTTTTTTTTTTAATGTAGGTACTATTGTCTTCATTTTTACTACACCATAAAGAATGGTTTGTAGTCTGGATACAACCCCCATCCCTAATGTGCTTCATTATTAAAACAACACTTAATTAAGTTGTGGACAAAGCCAAAAACATGCTATGGTTTAAGAAAATCTCTTAGGTTATTTTCAGATGTTTCTAGTTTGGCAAAAGCCAAAGCATATTTTGCTGAGCGCATTTTATTCCTGTGTGTATTTTAAGGAAAATCTAACCCATGTGTTTTGTTTCATTAATATTTTGCCAAGTTAAATGGTTCTTTTGTAAGATATATTTAATGTTAAGTTATTTTTATGAGGCTTTTTCCTTGGATTATGAATTCATATGTCACCTAAAGTAAGTGTACTTTGATCCAAATATCTTGTAGTTATGAAGTCAGAAACCCACAAATCTTGGGTGATTTCCCAACAGTGCCAAATACAATATTTCATTTCTACCACTAACATCATGATTTTTTCCTCATATTTGTCAATCATCACTTTATTGGAAAAATAAGAGTTATCCACCTTTTTAAGTCTTGTGTTTTGATAAATGTCCAGAAGGGACCATGGCCCAATTCAATATGGACCACTAACCTCAAATTGTGGGCATAGATCTAAGTGTATGGTTTGCATAATGACAAATTACTTAGAAGTATGGTGTAAGTGGACACATAAAAGGACTTGATGAATACTAACCCATAAAGAGTGTCAAAATTGGTGCCAAAAGGAACTTATTTTTTTCTGAGATAGAGCCTTGCTTTGTTGCCCAGGCTGGAGTGTAGTGGTGCGATAATAGCTCACTGCAGCCTCAAACTCCTAGGCTCAAGTGATCCTCCTGCCTCAGCCTCCCAAGCAGCTGGGACTTTAGGTGCATGCCATGACACCAGGCAAACTTTTTTAAACTTTTTGTAGAGACGGGAAGTGCTATGTTGCCCAGGCTTGTCACCTCCCAAGGGGCTTGGATTACAGGTGTGAGCCATCATGCCTGGCCACTGGCCAGAACTTTCAATCAATACTGGTGGGAGTACAAGTTAGTAAACTGCTTTAGAAAAAATACTTAGATTATCTAGTAAAGTTGCAGATGTGCATGTCCTATAACCTAATAATTCTACTCCTGAGTATTGTACTACAAAAACTTGCACATGTAAACCAGGACACATGCACACAAAAATTCATAGTGTCATAATAACAAAAAACTGGGACAAATATCTACTAATAGGAAAAATGGATAAGTAAGTTGTGATATTCATACAGTGGCATGTATAGAGAGCAATGAAAATGAATGACTAATAGAGACATACATTATTAAAATGAATGAATCTCAAACACAGAGTGCTGAATGAAAAAACCAAGTCATAGAAAAATGCAGTACGATTATATATATGAAACTCGAAACTGTGTAAAAAAGAATTTAATGCTTACGAATATGTACAAATATATAACACTATAAGTAGAAACATGGAATGACATAAATAAAATTCAGGATAGTCATTACTTCTCATGTGATAATGAAAAGAGGAGAAGCTAGGATATGGGAAGAGCTTCTAAGATTGCATTAATGTTATATTTTTTTTGAAAGTTATGTGATGTCTACATACGTTTTTATCATTATTTGTGCATTTAAAAAACACGTTGTGAATATTGTTTTGTATTTATTCAACTTTTAAAAATTAATCTTAAAAATTCAGATTCAAGCATGCAATCAACATACTGGATTATTAACCTACAACCCCAACTCCCATGAAACCAAAGCAAAAATTACAGTCTGTCAGAATTTAGTTATATGCTTAATGCTTCCCTTCCTGTCCTGACTTTAAAAAAAAATTCCCCTTGGGTTCTTTCTATGTCTTACATAGCTGGGATATTTCTTATATTTTTGAATTAGATTAAATACCATCAGGCAGCTTTTGTCATTCCACATAAGTAGTAGTGATTACTCTATCAGAAAAAAAATCTATAATAACACAGCATAGTAGTTAATGTTTGACAAGCAAGTCTCGGTGGTATACTATAGCTGTCAGTATAGCCATTAGTAACAGGAAGACACAATGGACTAAATTCTACAAGAGAATACAGCTCTCCCTCAGTCAAACAAGCACTGAACTCTTTCCAAACACCAAGGAATCTATTTATTGTAAAGAATCAATTATTCGCAAATGCAGGGCAGCTGGCCTCCTTCCTTTCCCTTCCTCTGCCTTTCTCCCTCCATCTCTCCCTTCCTTCTTTCCTTCCTTCCTCTCTTCCTCCCTCTCTCCATTACTTCCTTCCTTTCCTCCCTTCCTTCACCAACTTTATTAAATATCTATTACGTGCTAGCTGCCAAATGTTTACATATGCACTGGTGTCCCAAAAGAATTCATGGGACCTTTGGCAGTGCATATACTGCAGTCACAGCTACTTTTTCACTCTGGCACAGAATGACCCTTACTTTGATCAATCAAGTGATGCCTTCACAATTTTTGTGGTATTTGTAACTTTGTATAATTTCTTTTGTCTTTTTTTATTGTGAGTTCTATAATATATACAAATGAGTATATGTAGTGTATATTTACATAAATATAAAGGATGATGAAATTAATATACTTGTACTCACCATTCAGCTTTAGAAATAGACATAGCTGCAATTAGAATGTGTGCCTCCCCAATTTTTCCTCCCTCTCTTCATCCATAAATAATGCACTGCTTGAATTATGTGTCATCATTCCCTTGCTTTTCTTTATATTAATAGTTTTATAACCTATGTATTTACCTAAATATTTTAAATGTTTTGAAATATTAATATTAATGTGATAACATAGCACACATTCTTTTGTGACTCAATGTTTTTCTTTCAACATTCTATTCTTGTGATTTATCCATGGAGCTGTGGTTGATTTACTTTTTACAGTTGTATAGTATTCCACAGTGTGCCTTTCTCCTACTTTATCCTTTCTTTGTTAATGGATATCCGACTGGTTCCCAGTTCTTGCTATTACAGTGAGTCAGTTTTGGGCATTCCTATACATGTCTCCTGGTGCAAATGTGCAAGTGTTTCTTTTGCGTATATACTTGGCAATTGAATTGTTAGGTCATGGGATATGTGAATCTCCCAGTTTACTTGGAAATGCTTATTTATTTTCAGTACGAAGTAGTTGTTCTGATTTACATTGTCATCTGCAGTGGGTGAGAATTCTTTGCTCTACATCATCAACAGTTAACGTTGCCTGACTTTGTGATTTTTGCCAATCTGGTGTGAAATTATCTCACCCTGGTTTTAAATTGTAATTCCTTGATCATCAATGAGTTTCAGCATCTTTTACTATTTATTTGCCATTCATATTTTTCTTCTGTGAAATGCCTATCACATCTTTTGCCTATTTTTCCATTTGGTTCTTTATCTTTTATTGAGTCATAAGATTTCTTTATATGTATTTTTGATGTGAAATCTTTTCCAGATACACATATTGCAAATATATTTTCCCAGTTTGTAGCTTGAATTTTATTCTCTTTATATTACTTTAAAATGTCTTTTGATATCTTTATTTTAATGTAGTCAAAATTATAAATATTTTCCTTTATGCTTTGTGCTTTTTGTGTCTTGTTTAAGAAATCCTTCCCTACACAGAGATTATACATATACTCTCCACTTGTCTCATAAAGGTTTTTAAAGTTTTGCATTTCACATTCAAGTCCTTAATCCACAAAGAATTTATTGTTGTTTGTGGTGGGATATAGGATCTTTTTTAAACTTGTGTATAGTAAACCAATGGAGTACCCTTTATTTTAGGAGTTCGTCCTTTCTCCAGTGATCCGCACTGCCATCTCCATCTGTACCTTTTCCTTCTAGGGAAGGGTCGCTTCTCGGCTGTATGTTTTGTTATTTTAGAAAACAGTCTATCCTTGCACCAATACCACATTGTCTCAATTACCATATTTCGTAGAGCAAGTTGCCTTATCTTTTCCCTCTTCAGAATGAGTCTGGTTATTCTTGGTTCTCTAAATTTCCATGTAAACTTCGGAATCAGATTGTAACTTCCATGTAAAACTCTCTAAATTTTGGTTGAAATAGATGAAATTTACAGTTAATTTGAGGAGAATTAACATTTTTACAATATTAAATTTTCTCATCCATGAGCATGCCATGATTCCAAAATTATTTAGATCATCCTTAATGTTTTTCAATAAATTATTTTTTTCATCTTTGGCTTGTACATTTTTTGCTAAGTACTTTATTTTTTTGCTATTGTCAATGGTGGGAATGTAAACTGATAAGACTATTTTGGAAAACAATGTGACAGTACCTTATGAAGTGGAAGAAACCTATACCTAGGACCTAGAACTGCCAAGGGATGCTCCTGCCCATGAGCACCAGGAGACTTGTAAAAACAGCATTATTCACAATATTAAAAAACAAGAACAATTCAAATGTCCATGAATAGAATGGTGGATAAATTATTGTGGTACATTCACTGGAATAGTACATAGGATGAAATTAACTAAATCTATGCATATTAACTTGTGTCAACATTAAAATTATGTTGAGTGAAGAGCGAGTTACAGAAGAATTCCATATAGATTACTTTAATGTAAAATACAGTGACAGAAAATAGTATATTAAAATACATTAGACAATGTATTAGGGGCACATTCATATGTGGTGGGATTATTTAAAAAGGCAAGGGAATGATTAGCATTAAACTCAGTGAAACAGTTACTGGGGAATGGAGGGAAATGGGGTTGTTATTGGAAGGGCACACTGGCAGCTTGGAAATGTTAGTCATTTTTTATTTCTTAAGTTGGCTGGAGGGAACATGTGTGTTTGTTTTATTGTTTTAAAAAATATATGTACATGTGTGTATATAGATGCATCCCATACATACATATTTACTATGCATACATTTGATGTATGATATCATTTATAATAAAACCTTAGTACAAGTTTAATTAAGACTTTTAATTATTAAACATTACTTTTTGGTAGTCTAAGGAGTATTTTTATGGTTTCATGATGGTTCATTAATGTGTTAGCCTCAGGAGTGTGTTTTAGGTCTAAGTTTCTTATTTTGTATCCTTGTACATGGTGTGGTAATAACCCAGGGATGTGCTTTTAGATTCTTCTGCCTATGTATTATAAACTTTTTTAAATTAACATATTCTGATTGATCTAAGAAAAAGATTCATGAAACCTTGCAGGGCCCTCATGCAGACCTGAGTCTGGCACCAATGGCAGCCTTGAGTATTATGTAGTATGTGTCATTGAAATGCAGTTGTGGAAAAAACATATCTAATGATCCTTGAATTTTTTTCTCTTCCCAGCCTTATACTTGGAGAGCTTTCCTGAGCCCCCTGGACAAATGAAAATGGGATAAGGAACAAATTTTGAGAACTTATTTTATTTCCAATCCTCCTTTACCGTTTAAAATTATCTACGTCAATCCGTATCATTTCAACACATACACAGGTCTATTTCATTGACTGAAATGCACAAAACTCTTACCCAAAAAAATACTCTAGCCCAAATTTTCCTAAACCTCAGCCATTTGAAATTTCCTTTATAATTTTTGAGATATCCATTTGTCACATGTGCTATTATATATGTAGTACTTTCTTTAAATTTACTTTAATTTTACTCACTTTTGCTACTCTCAGAAATATTAATAAAATCCTGGGTTTGATGTGCAATTTCTATTCTATCTGATCTTCATGAAAATAGAATCAGAACTACTAACATTTTAAAAAGTTTTCCATATACCCCGTGTGACCAAAGGTCATTCTAGGTATGTACATGTGCTACACTTTGGGAAAGTCTAATCAAATTTAAAGACCAAAAAAAAGCCTGCTTCTCCTCCCACCTCCTCTGCTCCAGTAGTTCATGCTCAACAGAAGGGCGACCAGCAGCCAGCTTTGGCCTCAGCATTTGCCAGGCTGCCAATCTTCCCCTTTGTCTGCAGCATGTTTCCCATTTGGATTTGCTTTGTGCCTTTTATTTGGGATTGCCATCTTTCTGTTGCCCAGCTCACTATAAAAGGGGGTAAATTTATGCCCTGGGAACCGTACATTCCTGCAGCTGCAAGGCCAGCCGGTTGGCCAAGATAAAGTAGCAGAGCAGAATTAACAGACTGGTGCTCAAGTCCCTGTTTATACATGGGCCAAGTCACTAGGGGCATGTATGGCTGTGCTAAGAGTAGGTTGTCAACATCCCCATCAGCAACCTGCCAATAGCAGAGTGACAGCAGGCCCCATAGTCTTCTATGACAATCCAATTCACACATCTCCTCGGTGATCGTCAACCACTTGAACTTAATTTACTCAAATTGTCCACCAACTTTTTAGCTTGGGCATTCTGGTTTATTACGTTCTACTTCTCCTCAATGGCATGGGGCATCTATAATATGGTTTTATTAAAGAGGTTTTTTTTTTTCCCCCTCCTCCTTTTAGTTGCTTTTCAAGGTCAGATGGTTGAGATATTGCGAGAAGGCTGCTACTGCCTCTTAGTCCCATAAATGTGTACAGGATGCCATTGGCGGGACCTTCCAGGCACATAGCTGAGTCCATTAAGACTTAGTGAAGCCTGAAAGAGAGAATCGATGTTTCATTCATCAGAAGGCTCTACGTCGCATCACATCCTGCTGGACACAGGCTGGACAATACCTTAATACTAATCAGCTTTCCCTGAGATTGAATTTTAAGGATTGGTATTTTGAAAATCAAAAGTCTTAGCTCTGGCCCTCCCAGCTGCTCTCAGACAATTGCCTGCCCCCTTGCCAGACTGTACAATTTGACACTCTTGTTCAATGACTTCTCACTCATTAAAATGATCAAGATACAAAACTTGTTAGTTAATTTTTCATGCACTTGGGGGATCTGGCTGCATATTTTAATGATCTGCTTTCAGAATGTGCTGATCAAACTGCATATTTTGTTGATTTGCTGTGACATATCCTTAACCACAGTGTTGCTCACACAGGGTCCTGGGTGATGTGAGCTGCATCCAGGAAGTGCTGAGTAGATGCCGTGTGTGCTAATTGAGCTGTGCAGCTCCGCTGAGGCGTGGATGTGCTCTTTACTGATTAATCTGAATAATAACCATTTGGAAATTTCATATTCCGTATCCTAGGGCTCAGATGATATCAAAACCAATATTTATTAGAGTAGCATTTACCCTAGTTAGACCTTAAGGCATTTTTCTCATTTGCTTAAGGTTTGGTCGTAAAAACTGGGGACTCCACACACATACATATACACACACACACACACCCCATGCATAAGTGAGATAAACAAAGAAGCCAGGGAGTGAGTCCAGACAAGGTCAGACAGAAACATAATGGCAATATTTAGCTAGTATCTCCAGATCCTGTTGATGTTGAGAGCTTAAGAATTGGCTCTCTGTATTTGGAAAATAAATCGCCTGACCTTGCTGTCTCTGACCACAAGCCATTGATTTCAAATGGCTGCCTCAGGCAGAGAGACTGGGCAGGGCCCCCTGCCAATGAGGAGGCAGAGAGCTGGGCTACTGGGGCCTTCTTCAAAGGTCAGGGGAGCTGGGTTCCTGTGAAGGCCCTACACTTGACCACTTATGTGACTCCTAGCAAATAAATCATGATCTCCAGATCCTATTTGCCAAATCTGTTTTTTAAAAAGGTGAAACAGGCCATGGGCACCTTCAACTTCTAAATTCTATAAAGTAGGAATAGCCAGGTCATGGATTTTAAAAACATCTCGGCCGGGAGCGGTGGCTCACGCCTGTAATCCTAGCACTCTGGGAGGCCGAGGCAGGCAGATTGTTTGAGCTCAGGAGTTCGAGATCAGCCTGAGCAAGAGCGAGATCCTGTCTCTACTAAAAAAAATAGAAAGAAATGATCTGGACAACCAAAAATATATAGAAAAAATTAGCCGGGCATGGTGGCGCATGCCTGTAGTCCCAGCTACTTGGGAGGCTGAGGCAGTAGGATCGCCTGAGCTCAGGAGTTTGAGGTTGCTGTGAGCTAGGCTAATGCCACGGCACTCACTCTAGCCAGGGCAACAGAGTGAGACTCTGTCTCAAAAAAAAAAAAAAAATCTCTACCAAGGGAAATTATTTTACATTATAGACAGGTAGATTTTGCTTTAATATACTACCCAAACACAGTAATAATAAAAAATGGAAAATTGAAATAGAAAATGAAGTTTGGGAATAGCAAGATTATCCTTTCAGGAAATAAAAAGATAGCATAAGTAGACATGATTTTTCAGCATGCTTCCAATGAAGACTTTTCGGGCAGATCATCTATATGAGCCTATAAAGGGCCAGGTTGTAAATATCTTAGCCTATGTAGGCCATACGGTCTCTGCCACAACTACTCAACTATTCCATTGTAGTGGGAAAGCAGCCACAGGAGATGCCATAAACAAATGAACATGGATATGTACCAATAAAACTTTATCTATAAAATCAGGCAGCTGGCTGAATTTGGCCCAACGGTTATAAATTTTTTACCTCTGGTCTAGAATATTATTGTATTATCCTTCAGTTTACCCTTCTGTAAAAATGAAAACATAATAATACCTACCTTATGAGGATGTTAGGAGAATTAAATGAATTAATATAGTACTTAGTACTCTAGCATTTAGAACCGTGACTCACACATAGCAAGCACTATAGAAGTGTTAGCTAATTTTGTTAGTGTTGGTTATTATTTGAATTGTATAGCCCAGTTAATTCATTAACGTGATCATTCAACTAGTATTTATTAAGCCTCTGCTATGTGTCATTTCTGAGTCTTCAGTGATGACCTAACCAGTCAGAGCCTTTTTGTCATGGCACAGAATAGAATGGTGGGAGTCAGAGGTGAGAAATGGGATTATTGTACCATTTTATATAGAGAGAGATGATATGGCAACTTCTATAGAAGGGAAGGCTCAGGGGCACATAGTGGAGACATCCAATCCACACCTGGGAGATCACACGAGGTTTCTAGGAAGCTCAGCTGAAATAAGCAAAGCCAGCAGGTCTTAGCCAGTCAAAGGGGACAATGGGGGATGGGGCACCACAGGAAAGGTGCGGGAAGTGCTCAGTCACAGGAAACAGCCTGAGAAGGGTTGAGGACAACTGGACCACTGAGTGGAGGGAAGTGATGAGAGGGGCTACAAAGCGGGTAGAACCTCAATGGGCCAATGTTAAAGGTTTGGAGTCAATCCTGAACTAGAAGCTTGAATGATTTAAGCAAAGGGGAGACATGATCAATTTGCATTTTTTGTTATTTTTGTTTTTAATTTATACATAATAATTGTATGTACTTATGTAGTACAGTGATGTTTATGATGTTTCAATACATGTATGCATTGTGTAAAAATCAAATCAGGGTATTTAATGTATTCATCACCTCAAATATTTATCATTTCTTTGTGGAGAGAACATTCAAATCTTCTCTTCCAGCTATTTTGAAATGTACAATACAATAATGTTAGCCATATTCTCCCTGCTGTGCAATAGAACACCAGGACTTACTCCTCATATTTAGGTGCAACTTTGAACCTGCCAACCAGTCTCTCCCTACCTCCTCCCAGCCTCCTCAGCCTCTAGTAACCACTGTTCTACTCTTTACTTGCATGAGATCAACCTGTTTAGATTTCACAAATGAGTGAGATCAGGCAGTATTTGTCTTTCTGTGCCTGGCTTATTTCATTTGACATAATGTCCTCCAGGTTCATCCATGTTGCCACAAATGACGGGATTTCATTCTTTTTATAACTGAATACCATTCCATTGTATGAGACATCATCTCACCCAAATTGGAAGAGCTATCATCAAAAAGGCAAAAATAACAAATACTGGCATGGTTGTGGAGAAAGGGGAACTCTTACACAGTGTTTCTGGGAATCTAAATTGGTATAGTTATTATGCAAAACAGTTTGGAGGATCCTTAAAAAAAATCAAAAGTACAACTACCATATGATCCACTAATCCCACTACTGAAGGAAGTAAAATCAGTATGTCAAAGAAATATCTGTACCACCAAATTTACCACAGCACTATTTACAATGGCCAAGATATGGAATCAACCTAACTGTCCAACGACAGAAGAATACATAAAGAAAATGTGGTATCTATACACACATTTACATTTTAGATAGCATACTCTGGCCACACATGGAGAATAGATTTGGAGGGGCAAAATGTAAAACCAGTGCTTTAAAAACTCCGAAAGGAGACACTCAGAGAGCACAGAATCATGTGGACAGGAGGAGGAGAGGGTACCAAGACAGAAAGGCTGGTCAGCCACTTGGAACTTTCCAGAGGGGTTATGAAAGATAACTCCTAAAAAGAGGTCATCAGTGGCCCCCAAGAAAGTGCTAGACTGTGAGGATAGGGATCACTGGGGATAAATGGATCTATTTCAAGAAAATTTGAAAGAGAAGCAGAAATTGAATAGTAGGTAAGTATAATTGGAACCAAATTGACAGAAGAGAAAAAAGCATAAAGGAAGTGACTCACAAGGGGAGAGAAGCGGGACAAGTGATGGAGTGGGGCATGGGAGGGGGCTCCGAGGGACACATCCAGAGCAGAGCACAGGGCCAGCCTCGGCGGGAAGGAAGGGCTACTCGCCGAGACACACAACAAACTCTCTTACAGTAATAACAAAAATCAGTCAGTTGAGGACAAAGGAGAGCCAAGAAAAATTACCTCAGATCTTTTTCTTTCTTGAGGTGGGCGGCAGGACAGAGTCTCACTCTGTCGCCCAGGCTGGATGGAGTGTGGTGACACGATCATACCTCACTACAACCTCCACTCATGGCCTCCAGTGATCCTCTTGCCTCAGCCTCCCAAGTATCTGGGACTACAGGTGCACGCCACCATGCCTGACTAATTTTTTAATTTTTTTGTAGAGATGGGGTCTTACTATGTTGCTCAGGCTGGTTGAACTCTTGGCCTCAAGTGATCTTCCTGCCTTGGCCTCCTAAAGTGCTGGGATTACAGGTGTGAGCCACTGCACCTGGCCAACCCTAGATTGTCTTCTAAAGCAAGGGATAGAATGTGGTTTCCTGACAGCAGGAAGTGGTAGTATTAGGGCTGGGAACCTGGGAGCAGAGGACACCATGGAGAATGTGATAGATAACAAGAAGAAATGAATAAAAGATTTGAAGGAAGCCTGAGATTCCAGACCAAAGTTTGAGAGCACAAATACGTGGTGGACTCTAACAGTGTTATTTGAGGATTCTACCCCCAGACCCCCTGCCCAAGCAATGCTTGGCAGCCCAGATCCAGAAAGGACAAAACATAAAGTGTGAGTTATCCAGAGGTGTGAACTGGCTAGGTGGGAGTTGCAGAAAGCCAATGAAGAAGGGGTTGTACGGTGCTGGAGAGAGTGCTGCGGGGACAGTAATGACCCAGGCCAAGGAGCCAGCTGAGTAAAGCCAGAGAACGGGATGGCTATAGGCACGTCGTGGAAGCCCAACCTCCATGCTATATTAGAGTCATTAAAATGGTTTTGTTTCATATCATAACATTCACTAGGATAAATTAATTTCCAAGGCTTATAGGGATGTCATCTTGTGATATGAGAAAACAAAAGTAGCTTATGCCTTATAGTGATTAAAGAGAGGGAAGGTAACTTCCAAGTGTTAGTTAATCGAAATGGAATTCTCCATCTCGTAACTATTTCACAAAATTCGCATTTGAAATCCAGCTTGTGGAGCCCTCATTGGATGAGAGACAGGGCAGAACTGTCCAGCAGCATGTCTCCTCGACACTTCCTGCTAAAGGAGAGCCCTTCCGCCCGGCCTGGCGCGGCCCTCACACCTGAGGCATCTCCGCCTGACCTCCTTCCCTTACAGCCACTCTTCCCAGCTTGAGGTTCTTTGTCATACCAATGCTTCCTGATATTTTCAAATACCTGAATTTTGGGCAGCACATTTGAGGGAGTTCAAAGGCAAACACTTTTTTTTAAAAAAAGCAAGTTTCAGAAAACTTTCTATAATTATCCTGCTGTTCTGTTTGCCCATTGGCACCATGTTGCTGCTAGAGTGGAGAAGGCGACTGCCCTGAGCACATTCTCTTACAGCTTCCTGGAGTATAGCTGCACCCTTTTTATTTTATTTTATTTTTT
>NW_012143856.1:2539455-2542351 GCF_000956105.1 Propithecus coquereli | reverse complement strand
AAAAAGAATAAAGAAATACAAGGACAATTTTCACGTTAAAGTCAAGCTTACCTTGTCCTCCTTACCTGCCAGACTTCTAAATGCTGGGAATCCTTCCGGCTTAGTTCCAGGCTCTCTTCTCTTCCCTATCACATTCTTTCCCTAGGCAATCGCATCCGCTCCCAGGACTTTGAGTATCTCCCCAGGCCTCGCCTCTCACATATATCCCCCGACTCCTATCTTAATACCTTCCTGAAAGGTAGGTATGACTACTTGGTGGATGACTCCTTGCCATAATAAACTGAATAAGCCCAAAATGGAACAATTGATTTCCTACCACAGCCGTGAAAAAGCATCACCATCCTCCCAGCATCCGCCTTTTCCCTACTTCAGGAAATGGCCCTGCTAACATCTACCTAGTTACTAAAACCACACACCTGGGAATCATCCTGACATCCACCTTTGCCTCCTCCCAAACTCAAATACATTCTCCAGTCTTCTGGATTCTGTATCTAAAATAAATCTTGTACTTTTCCACTTTTTTTTTTTTCCATTTCATGCTCCACTTTAGCTCAAGTTTCTTTGGCCTGGACCATGGCAGGAGCCTCTCACTGGAGCTCTGTCTCCGTTCTTGTACCTCTCACCGGAGCTCTGTCTCTGTTCTTGTTCCTCTCACCAGCAATCCAGTCCTCACACAGAAACCAGATTAGTCTTCTTAAAATGTAGATTTGACGATTATTTCTGCTGCTTAAAACCCTTCATGGACTTCTCATTGCACTTGGAATAAATCCCAGCTCCTTACCGTGGCCCACGAGGCCCTATAAATCCTGGTCCCTGCCCCGGGTGCAGCTTTGCCCCATTGCTCACTCCGCCCAGTGGGCCTGTCGGATCCAGGGCAGGCCGTGTGTTCTCGTGCTCCAGGGCCTTTGTGTGGGCTCCTCCTTCAGGCCTTCCCTGACCACTCTAGCTAGGTCATCCCTGATTATTTTCTAGCACCCTGATTATTTCTTTCCTGATACTTTTCATAGCCTATAATTATTTTATTAATTTATTTACTCACTTATTATTATCTCTCTCTCCAACTATGTAATCTCAAAAGCTGGTTCAGTCAATAAAACTCACCATCCATAAAAGACATATACTAAAATATGAGTTTGTTTATAAATCCCCATTCTGCCAAGGTAAGAAATTCAATCTAAATTGAGATGGTCTCCTATCTACTTCCCTGGGGTTGTATCCAATTTGAAGGGGGATTTCATGGGCATCCCATTAAGACATCCTTGTTCTCTGTCCACACTAGCACCTGTCAGGACACCTATTGTCCTTCCAGGCCTCTGTCAGTGGTTCATAAAGTCCACTAGAGGGACATAGTCTTTCAGTCACAAGGCCTCCTCCATCCAGTGGTTCTCACCACTGTTTCTAACAAGTACAAGACACATTATTTTGTAGCTCCTGCACCATGCTGGGGTCTGGACAGACCACGCTGCTGGGTCAAGCTTGGTCTGACTCAGTGTGACTCTGCAGTCATTCCTACCTGGAGATGGGCACAGGGCTTCTTCTTCAGGACCCATCAACATCTGCACTCTTATTCCTCCCCTCCAACTCTCCTATCCTCTCACTTCAGGGAATTTTTTCCTAAAAGGAAGAGGGGAGGAGATAGATAGGAGGCTTGTTCTTAGCTTTGGGGTCCCCTCAGCAAATATTTTGTCTATATCCAGTCCTGTATGTTCCTCTGAGGACCTAATCTTTTGAAACTCAAAAGCAAAGGGAAACTCTTTTCTCTGTTTTATTTTCACACCACTTCCCAAAAAACCTAACTGACTAAATTGGGGAAAAGAGCTTAAAGAAGAGGTGGTGATACATATGGGTATACATGTACATATATATATGTATACACATGTAAATATATATATGTTAATGGTTTAAAAATATTTCTCCATTACACTGGTATTGTACCTGGTACATTGTTGGTTTGAAATAGGTATTTGTAAATTTAAAAAGTAATAATAAATGAATGAATATATGTTCAATGTTGTCGGAAAACTTCATTTAATTAAATATACAGGCCAGATCACAAATTTGGAGGGACAAGACCCATTCTTTACCCTCTTGCTGAGTGTTTGATCCTCGATAATTCACTTGATGATTCCATTGCAACCTTCCATATACAGACACAATTATGGTTGATTCTTCACAGATGATGAAAACCACTTTACAGACTTCTTTGAACTCCTTATAACAAAATATAAGAATATGATGGTTTATATTCATTACAGAAATCGGTTTATTATAATGTCTTCTCTATGAGCAGAATACTTTCCAAGATTCTTCCATTAAATTGTTTTATATTTTCTCTTACAAGACAATGCAGACTATGAGTAGGTCTTCAAGGTTTACTGAGAATTTAGATTCTTTCAAAAGTAGTACAAACTGAAAAAAAAAGATATTAAATGATCCCTTTTCACTGGCATATAGAGAAAAGCTAGCTAATTGATAGTAGCAGGGACTCTTACAAGAGTTCACTGCTCATGCACTGCCCACGCCATGACTGTCCACACCGTGACTGCAAAAATACTGCTATACCTGGCACAGCTACTATAGACAGACGTTCCAGCAACAACTGCACAGGATTCTGAATAGCCCAGAGTTGGCAGTTTGTAATCCCACAATTAAAGAAGTGAGTTTATGCTCTCTTTCCTGTCATTGTTCCCTGTTGCTGGGCTGAGAAGAAGAGGAAGTAGCCCTCCATGTGGGACCGTGTATGCTCCCTAGGCCAGCATAGCTGGGGAGACAGATTTGGGGAGAAAGAAGACAGGCACGTTAGAGGCAGCCCAAGCATCCCAGATGGGTTTGCTGTGGTGATCATCTCTCCAAGGCAGTTTCTCTTCTAGGTAAAAGAATATGATTCTAAGACTTT
>NW_012143856.1:2536566-2538275 GCF_000956105.1 Propithecus coquereli | reverse complement strand
TATCTTAGAGTTTAGCACTATCACAGAGATGAAATTGGCCTTTTCCTCTTCTTAAAACCTTAGGATTTTAAGAGTTAAATTATTAAATTACCAAAGTACTGAACACAAGCTTATTCTTACTATTACTGAGTAGTTTATTCATTTAAGTTTTAGAAATATTTCTGAGATTTAAATAAACTCTTGATAGAGCCCTTCTTAATCCTTATACAGAGTAAGTGCTCAGTATGCATTTGAGTTGACTCCTTTAAGGAAATGATACAACATCTGAATTCTTGATTTGTATCTTTCATTTGGCACTTTTCAGTCTTTTTTGTACTAAAATTATTTGTATGTTTCATATCTCTAATGATCCTATTGGTTTCTTGAGGTAGGAGTCACGTCTTGTCTATCTTTGTCTACCACACAGCACCTAACTCAGTGCCTTTCATGTTGTAAATATTCAGTAAATATTCAAGTTGAAAAAAAAGCCCAATAAAAGTATCTTATGAAAACTTAGAGCAAACTTTAAAGTGGTAAAGTGTTAGAAAAAAATTTTAAAAATCAGGTCATGAGGCTTGCTACCATCGCCTGTATTCATTATCAATCATTAAACTAGAGACTCAAGTCAGTGCAATAAGACAAAAAGAGAGAGAGAAAAAATAAACAAAGAAAGAGACAGAGGGAGGGAGGGGAGGGAAGGAAAAAGGGAAGGAAAGAAACAAAAGAAAAGGTACAAAGATTGGAAAAAAATTATAATTGTGCATAGATAATATAGTTATCTACATACAAAATCCCAAAGAATCTATAGATAAGCTATTATAATTCATAAGAGTTCAGCAAGGTTGTTAAATTTAAAATCAAAGTATATAAGTCAATTACATTCTAAAACACTAGAAATAGTGTTTATTTCTTAAAATTAATTTCTTTTTTTTTGAGACAGGGTCTTGTTCTGTTACCTGGGCTAGAGTGCAGTGGTGTCATCATAGCTCACAGCAACCTCAAACTCCTGGGCTCAAGAGATCTGCCTGCCTCAGCCTCCCAAGTAGCTGGGACTACAGGTGCTTGCCACCACACGCAGCTAGTTTTTGTATTTTTCTGTAGAGACAGGGTCTCACTATGTTGCTCAGGTTGTTCAAATTCCTGGCCTCAAGCGATCCTCCTGCTTCGGGCTCCCAAAGTGCTAGGATTACAGGCATGAATCACTGTGCCTGGCCTTAAAATTAATTTTTAAGAGACAGCTTTTATAATAGTAGGGATAGATTTTTAAAAAACTAAGAATAAAACTAACAAAAATGCATACAACTTTAATGGATGAGATTATAAATTTCGTTAACAAATCTTAAAAAGTTGAGAGATATGCCATGTTTATCAATAAGAAGACAATATCACAATACTGTCATTTGTATAAATTCAATGTAATTCCAGTCAAAATCTTAACTGGAGATTTCATGATGTTGACAAAATGGGAATTGACCAGATTATTGCTTCCAGCCAAACTGGCATAAAAAGGACCAGACTTACTCTATACCTGAAACAACCAAAAAAAAAAAAAAATGGACAAAATTATAAAACATCGGTTTTTATGACACTGGACATAAGGCAATAAAGGACAGTAATCCCTGAAATGCGGAAATCAAATGAGGTGGGCCCAACGTTTGCCCAACTTATTATTGCCTTAAGAGAATCTTCATACCAGGTTTCAGAGATGAAAACCCAAAGGGAGTCAGTGA
>NW_012143856.1:2533386-2536516 GCF_000956105.1 Propithecus coquereli | reverse complement strand
GCCCATCACCCAGACAGTGTTCATTGTACCCGTTAGGTAGATTTTCACCCATCCACTCCTTCTCCCTCCCCCCTGCTTGATTTCCACTGAGTTTTACTTCCCTCTGTGCACATGTGTGCTCAGAGTTAATTCCAATTTAATAGCAAGTACACATGGTGTTTGTTTTTCATTCTTTAGATCCTTTACTTAGGATAATGGTCTCCAGTTCCATCCAAATTGTTGCAAAAGGCCTTAATTCATGGAAAACAGTATGGAGATTCCTCAAGGAACTAAAAGTAGACCTACCATTTGACCTAGCTGCACCCTTTCTGTGCCCCTGGTTTCACTTCCCATGTCTGCCTTTACCTGTCACTCACAGGAAGTTGACCGCTGTTCCGTACCGCCCACCGAGACAGCCCTACTCAGTCGAGTGCCCAGCCCCTGACGGACCTCACCTCAACTGTATAAAAACAAACTGGTCACACTGATCCAATGTGTCTGGACATGTTTGTCCTCACACACGGAATATGAGTCAAGTGGAACCTGGTTTCCATCTCTGGAGCAGCCTTATGGAAAGGCTCACCAACCTCCAGCCTCACGACGTTCGCAGAGCCACAGAGCTTTCCTCCCTGGTTGTGGAAAGTCTGTGTCTGGGAGCCAGGTTTAAAAATAGAAAGGCAAATGTTTTTCACTGACTTAAAATGCACACTCTGGCAGGTAATAGTGATAACAATTTTAGTAAATGGGCGCTGTACAAAAACCGCTTTCTATACATTATTTCATTTGCTTCTTACAACGCTGCCTATAACCACCACCACCACCTGAAAAGGTACTGATATTACCCTGTTTTTCAGATGGAGTGACTGAAGCTTGGAGAACAGCAAAATGACTCCCTAAAGTCACACAGCTACTAACAGAGAGACAAGACTTGAACCCAGCCAGGCTGAGCTCAGAGACAGCACTCCTCCATCACGCTGAAATGCCTTGCTCACTGGCTTTTAAATTCATTATAAATGATTCAAGTTTTCTAGAACCTAAGACTGTGAGCTTACCTGACCCATGTCCTCCTTTCCATCCAGCTACACTCATTTCCTTCTTTGGTAGAGTTACTTCTTCCCTACAGGGCTCTTCACAAAGCGTGGTCCGCAGGCATTTTATTCACCGTTTCCTGCCTCATTAGGCCTCTCCCACCTTCACTTTTCTCGCAAGATCTTTTTACTCACATCTTCCACAAGGGGGCACATTCTGACCATAAAGTTTTTGACGCTCTCTCCAGCCAGCTGAAATACAACCAGCATCACCGTAATGCTTTCATTCTGTTATAAGAAATGGCTTTATTCAAGCTACACTCCTCATTGTTACTTCATAGAGGGGAAATAACTGTAAAAAAGGAAACCATATAATTTTTGTGGACTGTTTCACCATAATTCATTCACTGGATCTCTGTGTTAGGTTGTATGGAATCCATTAAGCAGGATATTGAAGCTTATGAATGGAAACCTAGTAATTCCTCTTTAATAAACATGAGTTACTTTTATTTCTTTAACTTTATTAGGCACTTACTCAAAACATTACTCAAAAACGCTTGTTAATAATATGAATGATGATTTTGATTCCTTTGCATTATTACTATGCCTAAAGGCCCCAAATACAAAGTATGGATTATTCATAAAGACTGAGAAAATGGCTGGCATTTGAATGTAAATCTTTGTGCCTGAGCTTAATTCCATCTTGACACTTCTCACCAACCCTTGTAAGGAAGGGAGCGGCTGCTACCACAGTGGGCTTTTTGTGTAGCTGAGGACTCCAAGGCCTGAGGAGACTTGCTCAGGCCTTACAAGAGTCATATAGGAGGGACAAGGCTGGTTTTGGCTGGCTCTCTGTAGGCCACACTAGTCACCAAGCAGAGCTATCACAAGGGAAAGAAAGAGAATAAAGAAATATATATGCCTGAAGTCCCCGCTACTCGGGAGATCAAGGCAGGAGGATCACTTGAGCCCCGAAGTCTGAGACTGCAGAGAGCTATGAGGACATCACTGCACTCTAGCCCAGTCCACAGAGACCCTGTCTCAAACAAACAAACAAGCAAATGACAACAAAAAAAGAATAAAGAAATACAAGGACAATTTTCACGTTAAAGTCAAGCTTACCTTGTCCTCCTTACCTGCCAGACTTCTAAATGCTGGGAATCCTTCCGGCTTAGTTCCAGGCTCTCTTCTCTTCCCTATCACATTCTTTCCCTAGGCAATCGCATCCGCTCCCAGGACTTTGAGTATCTCCCCAGGCCTCGCCTCTCACATATATCCCCCGACTCCTATCTTAATACCTTCCTGAAAGGTAGGTATGACTACTTGGTGGATGACTCCTTGCCATAATAAACTGAATAAGCCCAAAATGGAACAATTGATTTCCTACCACAGCCGTGAAAAAGCATCACCATCCTCCCAGCATCCGCCTTTTCCCTACTTCAGGAAATGGCCCTGCTAACATCTACCTAGTTACTAAAACCACACACCTGGGAATCATCCTGACATCCACCTTTGCCTCCTCCCAAACTCAAATACATTCTCCAGTCTTCTGGATTCTGTATCTAAAATAAATCTTGTACTTTTCCACTTTTTTTTTTTTCCATTTCATGCTCCACTTTAGCTCAAGTTTCTTTGGCCTGGACCATGGCAGGAGCCTCTCACTGGAGCTCTGTCTCCGTTCTTGTACCTCTCACCGGAGCTCTGTCTCTGTTCTTGTTCCTCTCACCAGCAATCCAGTCCTCACACAGAAACCAGATTAGTCTTCTTAAAATGTAGATTTGACGATTATTTCTGCTGCTTAAAACCCTTCATGGACTTCTCATTGCACTTGGAATAAATCCCAGCTCCTTACCGTGGCCCACGAGGCCCTATAAATCCTGGTCCCTGCCCCGGGTGCAGCTTTGCCCCATTGCTCACTCCGCCCAGTGGGCCTGTCGGATCCAGGGCAGGCCGTGTGTTCTCGTGCTCCAGGGCCTTTGTGTGGGCTCCTCCTTCAGGCCTTCCCTGACCACTCTAGCTAGGTCATCCCTGATTATTTTCTAGCACCCTGATTATTTCTTTCCTGATACTTTTCATAGCCTATAATTATTTTATTAATTTATTTACTCACTTATTATTATCTC
>NW_012143856.1:2506562-2526916 GCF_000956105.1 Propithecus coquereli | reverse complement strand
GAAAAACGTTTCTTAAGACAAAAACCATAAACTATAAATAAATTTGATAAATTCAGCTACACTACAATTTAAAACTTCTGTTAATCAAAAGATACCACAGAGTAAGTGTAAAAGCAAACTCTGGCTGGGGGAAAGATATCTTCAACACATATAATTGATATAGGATTCGTATCCAGGACATAAAAAGAATCAAAAAGAAAAAAAACAAACAATTCAATTTTCAGAAAACGGACAAGAAAGATAGACAATTTACAGAAAAGGAAACATGGATGGCTAATAAACACACTAAAGAAGTTCCACCTACACTAATACCCAACCAGTAAAATGCAAAAGAAAGCCACAATGGGAAGCCATTTCAAACTCATCAAAGGCAAAAATCTAAAATATGTTCCAATACCAAATGTTGTTGAGGAAATGAAGTACAGAGGACACACCATTGACTGCTAGTAGAGTGTAATGGTGTGCTGTCACCTTTGAGAAAAAATGGATAATATCTTGTAAAGTTGAAGAAGTACATACTCATGGCAATTCCACTCCCTATGAAGAGCCCTAAATTAATATACACATATATGAACCAGGAGATACACAAGAATGTTCACAGCATCATTCTATAGACCCTTCCTCTCAACCATTCCAAAAAGAGAAAAAACAAAAACATAAGACCCAGGAGACTGGGTAAATGAATTTTAGAATATTCACACACGACCTAGTATACAGTAGTGAAAATTAATGAACCACAGCTATATCTTTCAACATGGATGAATTCACAAATGCAATTAAGCAAAAACAAGCATATATAAAGCATGAATCTTTGCACAGAATACAGCTGTCTACAGCCATTCTCTACTTTCTACTTTGTAATAGAACACCAATACTACTTGGTAAATTGCTTCCCAGAATAAGAGGGACCTTGCATCTTGGTGTGGTCATGTGATCTAGTTCTAGCCAATGAGCGGAAGCAGAAGTGATGATTAAGACTTTCAAGAACTTTGTAAAGTAAAGCGGCTGTGCTCAGCTGCTAATGACCCTTTTCTGCCCTTTTACTTTTTTCCTTTCTCTCAGCCAGCAATGTGGACATATGACTTTGAAAATGGAAACCTTAAGCTAGGATGATACAGAAAATAGGTACCTGGATTCCTAAGTACCACCATAAAAGCTCTAGATGGCCTTCCTCCAGATTTCCTTAATGTGATAAAGGAGTAAACTTATATTTTGTTTAAACTGCTGTCATTTTGTTGTTTTCTGTTAGATATACTTTTTTTTTCTGTTTACATCTGATACAGATGTGCAGATGTGCATAAAACTCAGATGTAAACAAGGTCTAAAAACATGCAAAGCAACTAGCATGTAGCAAAAGCATGGGAAAGCACACAATGGCACACCACAAATTTAGGATAGTGATTACTTGTGGGCTGGGATACAGGGGAAAGAGATGGGAGATGTATATACACCTGTATTGCATTTTGCTTTGTTTTATTCTGTATGCCTTTTGTATGTCTTAACTACTGACATAACACTGTTTAAGACATTTAAACAGAAAAAGCCTTTGGAGGTCTTGGAGTATAAAGCATATGGCGTTATCATTACTGACTCTGTATTCCATCTGCCCCTCTCAAGTCTCCCTGCTCTTTGGTGATCTGAGTTGGATAAACAAATAAACCCACTGATTCTTTTGACTCTTTTCCTTAAAGGCCAAAACTTCATATACTGCCTCTCCTCTACCCTACTCTTGCTCCTCACTGATATTCAGAATTGCAGAGAAACCTTCCTTCAGCCAAAAATATTTCTAGCTTTATAAAATTTTTATACTTCCTTTCCAAGTGTCACCTCAGCCTGTGTTCCTAGAGAGAGAGAAGCAAGAGGAAAAGAGAGAGGACCTCTATCATCTCTGTACCTTGGGGTGGAGTTTGGTCTATTTCACATTAAGCTTTCCATTGCTCAGAAGGCATTATTCCAAAGCACAAGAGAAGCAGGAGCTTTGCTACATGGCTGTTGCTTGATGCTTGGCACATCGGACTGCCATCTCCCCACCATGCTAAGAGGATGTCAAATCTGTGCAGCATTTAGGAGCATGCCAAGAGCAGAACAGCTTCTACAGTGACAGTGAACAATTTCCCTCTGGAATGCTTCACAAATGGGCTGATGTGATTAGACAGCGTGCCTTTCTTGGAAGACTTTATAGACACTATCGCTTATATAAAGATGAAAGTGGTGTTTTGGAGAAAATGCCAAGTTGCAAATCTGAGGTGGAGAAGACATTCCATTAACCTTGTATCTAGTAGGATGTCTATTAATTTCAAATGATAAAGGGATGTCAGATAAAGCCAATTAGCATAAAACACTCTTAGTCAGCTTTGCAAACCTTCAACAAATAGCAACAAGAGTGAAGGATGTTTGGAGTTAGAGCTCTTCCAAGGGACTATTAAAAGTGACTGTGTCTTCATGTTCTTTTGTCTTGTGTATTCTATGTGCTAAGTCCTAAGGAAATTACTAAGTGATTTCTTAAATTCACTCTTCTTCCTGTCTTTTCTCTCCTTTGTGATTTAACATCCTGGGTCTCTTTGCAGAAAAAAGACAAATGGTGCCATATTCTTCTGGGGAAGGAAACACATGAATATACCTGATATCCAGAATGACTGGGAGTCTCTCCACCTGATGGAGAACTGCCCCTTTGGAATTCCTGGTGCAATTGTAGTGATGAGATTTCCACTTGGGGTTATTTTAGCACTTAGGGGTGAGGACTGAGGCACTATGGGTGAACATGTACAAACTGACTTTGTGTTATAGTGACTTTGTTTTCCAAATATATCCTCAGGTGTACTATTGCAGGTAAGTTTTTAAATGTTCACCTTATGCTTCCAGATCAACATGGAAGACACAGGAAGCATCTAAAGTATGAAATTTTTTACTACTATCAAGAACGTAGGAGCGAGGATCATACCTTGCTCATTGTTGTTTGCCTAGTACCTGGCATATTGTGGGTGCTCAATAATAATTTTTGAGTGAATAAAGCCATATACATCAAATTAAACAATGAATGATAGGACCACGTCCTATCATAGGACATAACTACCAAAATGTGATACCGACCATATGAGCTATAGAAGCTAAATAATTTAGGGAGACAATAATAATAATTATAATGGGCCAGGCGCGGTGGCTCACGCCTGTAATCCTAGCACTCTGGGAGGCCAAGGCGGGTGGATTGTTTGAGCTCAGGAGTTTGAGACCAGCCTGAGCAAGAGCGAGATCCCGTCTCTACTAAAAAATAGAAAGAAATGATCTGGACAACTAAAAATATATATATAGAAAAAAAATTAGCCGGGCATGGTGGCACATACCTGTAGTCCCAGCTACTCGGGAGGCTGAGGCAGGAGGATTGCTTGAGCCCACGAGTCTGAGGTTGCTGTGAGCTAGGCTGACGCCACAGCACTCTAGCCAGGGCAACAGAGTGAGACTCTGTCTCAAAAAAAAAAAAAAATAATAATTATAATGACTATAGCTAGCATTTAATGAGTTTTTACTATGTTCCATGGACTTTCCCTAGTGCTTTACATTATTCAATCTATCACAAGACATAAATATTTGTATTAGTTAAGGTAATGCTTCCTACTCTAACAAACTCCAAAATGCATAATGGCTTAAACACAACCGAAGGGTTTTTTGTTTGTTTGTTTGTTTTACTGATCGAAGTCTAATATAAGTATTTCTGTAGGCAGGCAGTTCTTCTCCAAATGGAAATCCAGGCAGCCCAGGCTCCTTCCACACATTGTTCCTCCTTCATTTCCAATGTGTGGCTTCCTAGGATGTTCTGGACGCTGGCATCTAGCTAGCAAATGAGGGAATAATGGGTGCAGAAGGTGCACCCATTTCCAAAACGCATGAACAGAAAGCAATGTATATCACTTCTGCTCACATTGCACTGAGATAATCACATAGCCCCATAGATGTGAAGGCGGCCAGAAATTTAATTCCTGGCCAGGCAGCCACTTCACAGAACAATTCTACACTATGGAAGGGGAATAAGAATCATCTATCCTTGAATCCCCTTATTATCTCCATTTTGCAGTTGAGGAAACTGATGCACAGAGAAGTTAAATAACTTGCCAGAAATCTGAGTGGCAGAATGCATTGTACTTCTTGGAAACATTTACTACTTTTAAAATTACTGCATTTTCTTGAGTATTCGCTTTGTTGATGATTATGGATACTTATAGTTAAATCAGGCACTATTAGATGTAACAGGAGGGAAATGTGTAGGCTAAATTCAACTGAAAAATAAAACTCCATAAGGACTACCCCATCCATGCAACCTCACCTCCTCCACCTCTGTTTGGAAATGTGTGATTAGTTTTGATTGTCACAAGCAGTAGGGTACTACTCAAATGTAATGATCAAGGCCAGGGTTGCTAAATGTCCTATAGTGCCTAAGACAGCAGGACTCTATGAAGAATTGTCCCATCCAAAAATCCAGTGGTGTCTCTTTGAGACAGTAGGCTACGGTTGTTCCTTCTGACATGTCCCTCCACATTGGTGTGGAGAAAAGATGCATGCTGAGAACAAGCTAATAAAGTAGTTTAAATGGAGCATAGATTCTGGGGTTGGATGGTTTTTGCCTGAGTTCAGCCCTGTCACTTATAAGCTAGGTTAGAGGAAGTTAGGTTATGAAAATTCCTCAAGTAAGAGAAGGAATGACTGCTTGAAGTGGAATAGGAAGCAGAGAGAAGAAAGTCAACTCCGGAAAGATTTAGCTCCGTGTAGATACAGGCTGGGGCCAAGGACCTTCCCCCTGGCAGTGCAAGGCACGGTGCTCACACTGTGCTCCCACTGTGCTCGCACCATGCTCGCACCTGCAGTCACAAGCCTCCCACCCCCACACGGGCACACACATGCATAGTTGCAGGTACACCAAACTCGCACGTACTATACTCAAACATGCAGTCGCAAGCACTTTCGCATAGTCATATGCACAGATGTGCTCACAGTTGCACACCAACACACTTTTCACTGTGTACAGTAAAAAGCTAGGCTTTCTGTTGTAGGCAGAATAATGCTCTCCATCCTCCACTCCAGTATATCCAGATACTATGCTTAGAACCTGTGAAAGTTACCTTCTAGTGCCAAAAAGGACTTTGCAATATGATTAAATTAAAGATTTTGAGATGGGAGATTATTCTGGATTATCCACTGGGCCAGCGGCCGCTCGGGGCAGGTGCGGAGCTGGAGGGCTGGCAGTGAGTGGCCTTGGGTGCCAACTGCAGATGCGTGCAGGATAGGGGCGGGGCTGTGGATCGCTTACTGGCTGCTCGGTGTGAATCCGGGGAGTTTGCAGAGAAGAGACAAGGCTAGACAGGACCTTAAATTCTGCTCCGGGCAGAGGCAGCCATTGCCAAGTCCTCTCAACCACTCATTGGGCTTGGAAAAAAAACAGGGTGCGTTCCAGGGCCCTGGAAGAGGAGCTGGGACGTCCAGGGCCTGAAAATCTAAATTCGACCTTGGAAGGGGGCGGTAGTGGGAGTGGCAGGACCCTGAAAGGGTGGTGCCCCGAAAACCTGGCAGCGAGTTTGGTGGGGGCGTGCTATCCCCCACCTCTACTCCACCGCATCTCCGGAGGGCAGGGATGGCTGTGGGGCCCGCCCCCGAGAGCTCAGGCTGGACAGCTTTTCCTCCCTGCTGTGTGGGAGATGCCTGCTGCTGGCCAACCCAGGGCAGCCTTGGCATGCGTGCTGTGTTTCTCCTTCAGGAGTTTCTTCTCACTGTCTGAGGGTTGGGCCCGAATGCCCGATACATTTCCTCGAGGTTGGTAAATTGGCCCCGGGCTTCCCTGGATTTGCCTGGGTAACTTCGGTATTCTGATGGGAAATCTAAGACCAGCTTTGGCAGAATGACCGCCCCCACCCCCAAGTCTAACTCTGAATCTCACTTGTGAGCGTCTGAGAATACCAAGGAGAGAACTTGGAGAAAATTCAGATTCCTGGGCCCAGGGTGCAGGTCCACGTGGATCAAACTTTAAGAATCCTGCTGTAGAAACATGAGACAATCTTGAGCCCAGTCGAACTCCTGGAGCCCTTTCGTCTTTGTAGAGAGTTTGGTGAGGAGGAAAAAAGGCTTCTTTGCCCAAAAAGTCTGTGCTTTGCTGTCTGACTTCAGAGATGGTGTGGCCCAGCAGAGTTTGCAGGAGTTTAAATTTGAGTACACCGCTAGCCCTATGACCTTGGGCAAGTCACTTAACCCCTCCAAGCCTGAGTTTTCTCCTATCTCTATGGGAATTGAGGACCATAGCTTCTGAAAATATCTCATGCAGGGCCTAGCACTTAGCAGGCACTCGAAAAATGATAATAGTATCATTAAATTATCTTGTTATCTTATGTAATAAGTCCTCATTAAATAGGGGCTTATATCAATGCATGGAAATAGGGAAAAAAGTGGGAGATGGAGAGGGAATAGGGGGTGTCCTAGTTTAGATTTCATTCCTGGCCTGGAGGTACTTAACATCTATAGGTGTTGAGAGAGAGATCATCTCACCTGGTTGCCATTAATGGCATATGATGACTGTGGGTACTTTTAGGGGATGGAGATGTACAGAAAGTATGCGATTGTATGTTGGCCTATTTAGGCAGGAAGGTTTCTAGTACAAAGGGGCTGCATAGCTGGTTCTCGGCAACATATTCTGCCCAAGAAGAGTTTCTAGGCCAATAGCTCTGAAACTTCCCTCCTGGAGATATTAATACTAAGAGCTACAATTAGTGATATCTGACTGCCAAAATAGGGCAGGTGGGGTTTTCCAAATTATAGGGGAAAAAATTGAGTTAGCAAAATTATCTCATTTTTAAGTTTTTCCTCACACACATTTCCTAAAGTTTTGATTCCTGTTACAACTTGTCGCTTTGTGAGTATGAATGGAAGGCAGCATGAATGACCAAGGAGCACATGACTGCTAATAGCAAGGTTCAGAAGCAGCTAACTGTGAGGTATGACAACTCGTATCTTTTTTTCATGCTCCAGCTTGTGATTTTGATATTGCAACACATAATTTACTCCCATTTCATGCTCGTAAAGACACTCCTCATTCATGTGATAAAGTTACATTTCTTGTATTTTGTAGGGCTTGTCAGAGAGATTACAATTTTGAAGACTCTACCTGCTAAACTCTTTTGAGAGCCTTAGCTCTAGAATTAAGGGATAAAGTCCTGCTTGAGAAACCCTATGATCCCTTCTTGACTGCTTGGGAAAGACACTCAAACTCTCAGTGCCTCAGTTTGAACATATACAAATTAGTAATAATAATTCCTACTTTTTTGAAGATTAAAGAATATAGATACAAAGTATCTAACAGTTCTTGGCACATAATAGGTATTCAACAAACAGCCTAAACTGACATAAATAAGAAAGTGCCCAATTAGCATAGTATGTGAACTACAGCAGTGCTTCTCACACTTTAATGTGCAAAGCAATCATCTGGAGTCTTGTTAAAACACAGAGTCTGATTCTTCATAGGTCTGGGTTGGGGCCTGAGATTCTGCATTCCTAACAAGCTCCCAGATGTTGCTGAAGCTGTTGATCTGCAGACCACAATTTAGTAACCAGGAACTAAACTTCAGTATATATTAATAACAACAGTATATGTGATGAGCGTTGAAAGATGGGCGTGGCCAAGTGGTCCCTTGGGAGAAGCTCCAGACAGGAGATAAAGGAATGATCAAGGGGAAATCAAGGTATAAAGGTGAATTTTTCATTAGGGAATGTTTCTGTCTCCTAAATAGAATTTTGCTCTTGAATTTCCCTGGCTGATGATTTTCTTTCCTTGGTGTTGACTTGGGTTTAGGTTGAAGTTAATGTAACACCCAGCATTTCCTATATATACTCTTCAGATACTCTCTGCACATCACTGAGAATGGTGGGGCTTCTGAAACGTGACTCCTGTTGTCTGTGGAACATAGAGCAGGGAAGGAACCAATCTTTTTTAAACTTATTTTTTAAAATTAAAAAATTTTTAATTGCTGTATAATAGATGTACATATTTTGGGGATACATGTGATAATTTGATACATTCATAAAATCAAATCATGGTAGTTGAGATATCCATCACCTTAAATATTTATCTTTTTTATGCTAGTAACATTGCAATTATTTTGAAATGTACAATGAATTAATGTTAACTGCAGTGATCCTACTGATCCGTCAAACATCATGTCTTATTTCTTCTATCTAACCATATATTTGTACCCATTAATCAACCTCTCTTCATCCCCCCTCCACCCTATCCTTCCAGCCTCTGGTATCTACCAATCTATTGTCTATCTTCATGAGATCCACTTCTTTAGCTCCCATATATGACTGAGAATGTGTGATATTTGTCTTTCTGTGCTTGGCTTATTTCACTTAACATAATTACCTCCAGTTCCATCCATGTTGCTGCAAATGATAGGATTCCATTCTTTTTAATGGCTGAATAATATTGCATTGTGTATATATATAATATTTTCCTTATCAGTTTATCCATTTATGGGCACTTGGGTTGATTCCATGTTTTGGCTATTGTGAACAGTGCTGTAATAAACATGGGAGTGGAGATATCTCTTCAATATATTGATTTCCTTTCTTTTGGATATGGTAGTTCTGTTTTAGTTTTTGGAGGAATTTCTGTACTGTTTTCCATAATGGCTATCCTAATTTACATTCTCATCAACAATGTACAAGGGTTTCCATTTTTCCACATCCTCACCACTGTTCATTATTGCTTGTCTTTTTGATAAAAGTCATTCTAACTGAGGCGAGATGGTATCTCATTATGGTTTTGATTTGCATTTTTCTGATGATTAATGATGTTGAGCATTTTTTCATAGATATGCTGGCCATTTCTATGTCTTCTTTTGAGAAATGTCTATTTAGATCTTTTCCCCACTTTTAGTTGGATTATTTGTTTTTTTCACTATTGTTTGTGCTTCTTATATATTCTGGTTATTAATCCCTTGCCAGATGTATAGTTTCCAAATATTTTCTCCCATTATGTGGGTTGTCTCTTCATTTTGTTGATTGTTTCCTTTGCTCAACAGAAGCTTTTTAGCTTGATGTAATCCCATTTATCTATTTTTGCTTTAGTTGCCTGTGCTTTTGAGGTCTTACACAAAACATCTTTGCCTAGACCAATGTCTTGGGCCATTTTCCCAAGATTTTCTTCCAGTAGTTTCATAGTTTCATGCTTAGATTTAAGTCTTCAATCCATTTTGATTTGACTTTTGTATATGGTGAGAGATAGGGATCTAGTTTTATTCTTCTACATATGGTTATTCAGTTTTCCCAGCATCATTTATTGGAGAGACCGCCCTTTCTCCATTGTATGTTCTTGGTGCCTTTGTTGAAAATGAGTTGGTTATAAATGCATGAATTTATACCAGGTTCTCCATTTTATTCCACTGGTCTTTGTGTCTGTTTTTATGGCAGTACCATGCTGTTTTGGTTACTATTGCTTTGTAGTATATTTTGAAGTCAGGTAATGTGATGCCACTAGCTTTGTTCCTTTTGCTCAGGATTGCTTTGGCTGTTCAAGGTCTTTTGTGGTTCCATACAAATTTTGGGATTGTTTTTTCCATCGCTGTGAAGAATGCTGTTGGTATTTTGCTAGGGATTGCATCGAATTGCATTAAATTCCTTTGGGTAGTATTGTCATTTTAACAATATTCATTCTTCTAATCCATGAGTATGGAGTATCTTTCCATTTTTCTGTGTCCTCTTCAATTTCTTTCATTAGTGATTTATAGTGTCTGTAGGCACATTTGGTTGTCACAACTGGGGGAAGGTGCTACTGGTATCTGGTGAGTAGAAGCCAGGTATGCTGTTAAATATCCTATAACACACAAAACAGCCTCACACGACAGAGAATTATTCAGTCAAAATGTTGATAGTGATGAGGTTGAGAAACCCTAGTTTAGGGTTTACATTTATAAAATACAAATTTATTTAATCACAATCTACTTATGAGTAATGTTATACTACTTCATATATAAACTGAACACTTCTATTTTCCTTTCCTGTCTTTTATGCCATTATTGCCATGCATTTTATTTCTACATGTTTTATCATCCACATTGTATTTTTGCTTTAAATAATTAGTTATATTTAATTTTCAACATGAAAAAAATAGCTTAAAGATCTTCCCTTAACATGTTTTGTAGAGCAGATCTGCTAGCAATGATTTATTTTATTTAGCCTTTGTTGACCTAAAAATGTCTTTATTTTTCCTGTTTTTTTTAATAGACACTTTTGCTGGATATAGAACTCTATGATAAGAAGGGTTTTTTTACATATTTATTTATTTTTAAAAAATCATACTTTACTTTAAAAGTATCATTCCAGTGGCTCTGGTTTACATTGTTTCTGGTGAGAAGTCAGTTGTAATTCTTATTATTATTCCTCTGTATATAAAGTGTCTTCTTTATTTTGTTTTGTTGTTGCTTTTATTTATTTTTTCTTTTATTTCAGCATATTATGGGGGTACAGATGTTTATTTTTGCCTTGGTGCTTGCTTCTAAGATTTTCATTTCATCATTTTTATCACTGTTTTTCAAAACTGTGATTTTGACATGGCTTAGGATGTTTTCTTTTTAGTTATCCTTCTTGGTAGTTTCTTGTTCTTGTATCTGTGCACTAATATTTTTAATCAATTATAGAATGTCTCTGGACATTATTTTCTCAAATATCCCTTTTTTCCTGAGATTACAGTTATACAGATGTTAGGCCACTTGATTTTATTCCACAGGCCACTGAAAGCACTGTTTATTTTGTTTTCAGCCTTTTTTTCTTTCCGTGCTTTAATTTATATAGTTTCCATTGCTATGTCTTCAAGTATACTGATAGTTTCCTCGTCAGTGTCTAATCTATTGTTAAACACAGCCAGTGAATTTTTCATATATAGACATTCCAGCTGAATCTTTTTAATATTTTCTACTTTCTTTTTACTGTGTTCATGTTTTCCTTTAGTTTTTTCAACATATGGAGAATATAACAACTAAATGGATGCTAATTTCAACATCTCTGTCATTTTGGTGTCTATTTCTAGTCACTGACTTATTTTTTCTTATTATTGGTCACATTTTCCTGCTTCTTTGCGTGTCTTTAATATTTGATTAGATGCTGGACATTATGCTCAGCAGTGTGACAGTCTTCCTTTAAAACTTTAAAGAGTGTAGGTGCTTGTTTGGGAAAGCAGCTACTTTATTTGAAAATCAGTTTGATTATTTTAAGCCTTGTTTATAAACTTCGTTAGAGTGGGTGTAGAGTAACCTCTAAGCCTAGTTTACCCTTATTCCAAAGGCACAGTTTTTTGGGATCTTTATGAAGGTGTCTAGTGGTCAACATCTTCTCTCCACCCTGCCTGGTCAGAATTCAAATGTGTCTTAGTCTTGTGTGAGCAGCAGTATTTTTTGAAGTTAGTGGTATTCTGGTAGTTTTTCTTTCCCTGATAGCTGTTTTCTACCTAGCCTAAAAGAGTTTGCCCTACATTGCCTTACTATTCAGTTAAAGATACAGGTAATCTATATGCAGATTTCTGGAGCTCTTTTTTGGACATAGCTTCTGCCTCTCTGGAAATCTGAACTATAATCATTATTTCTCACTGCCATAATATTTTATTCATGTTTTTTTTTATTGTGGTAGAAAACACATAGAATCTGCCCTATTAACAAATTTTTAAGTGTACAGTATTTTTAAATATATGTGCATTGTTTTACAGCAGATCTCTAGAACTTTTTTTATCTTGCATGACTGAATCTCTATATTCACTACACAGCGATTCTCTATTTCCCCCTCCTCACACTCTGGTAATGACCATTCCATTGTTTTGCTTCTATGAGTTTAACTACTTTAGATACCTCGTATAAGTAGAATCATGCAGTATTCGCGCTTCCATGCCTGGCTTATTTCACTTGGCATAATGCCCTTTTTTTGGAAGAGTTTGAAAATGATTGACATTAATTCTTCTTTAAATGTTTAATAGAATTCTCTAGTGAAGCCATCTGGTCCTGGACTTTTCTTTGTTGGAAGGTTTTTGATTACTGATTCAATCTTCTTACTAGGTATAGGTCCATTCAGATATTCTATTTCATCAGATTTCAGTCTTGATAGGTTGTATGGGTTTCTAGGAATTTATCCATTTCTTGTAGGTTATCCAGTTTGTTCACATATAATTGTTCGTAGTAGTCTTTCATAACCCTTTTTATTTCTGTGACTTCAGTTGAAATGTCCCATTTTCATTTCTGATTTTATTTATTTAAGTCTTCTCATATTTTTCTTAGTCTTGCTAAGTAAGGGTTTGTCGATTTTGTTGATGTTTTCAAAAAAACTAGTCCTTAGTTTTGTTGATTTTTTTCCTATTGTTTTTCTAGTCTCTATTCCACTTATTTATGCACTAGTTTTTATTATTCTCATTCTTCTGCTGACTTTGGGCTTAATTTGCTCTTCTTTTTCTAACTTTTTGAGATGTAAAGTTAAACAGTTTATCCGAAATCTTTCTTCTTTATAAATGTACGTACTTACTACTATAAAATTCCTTTTACTGCATCCCATAAATCTTGGCATGCTGTGTTTTCATTTTTACTTACTCAAGATAATTTCTAATTTCTCTTTTGATTTATTCTTTGACCCACTGGTTATTCAGGAGTACGTAGTTTAATTTCCACATATTTGTGAATCTTCCAGTTTTTTCTGCCATTATATCCTAGTTTCCTTTCATTGTGGTTGGAAAAGGTACTGGGTATGATTACAATATTAAATTTGTTAAGACTTGTTGGTAATATAACATGTACTCTATCCTGGAGAATGTTCTACGTGCTCTTGAAAAGAATGTGGATTCCTTTCCTGTTGGTGGAATGCTCTGTGTATGTCTGTTAGGTTCATTTTGTCTATAGTCTAGTTCAAGTCTGCTGTTTCATCGTTAATCTTCTATCTAGTTGTTCTATCCATTATTGAAAGTAGGATATTGAAATCTCCTACTATTATTGTATAACTATTTCTCCCTTCAATTCTGTCAATATTTATTTCATATATTTGGATGTCCTGAATGCATGCATATATGCTTATAATTGTTGTATCTTCTTGGTGCATTGGCCCTTTTATCATTATGTAATTTCCTTCTTTATCTCTTGTGACAGTTTTGACTTAAAGTCTATTTGTGTGATATAAATATAGCCACCTCAGTCTCTTTCAGTTACCACTTGAACAGAATATCCCTTTCCATCCTTTCACTTTCAGTCTATGTATGTCCTTAAATCTAAAGTGAGTCTCTTGTAGACAGCATATAGTTAACTCTTGTTTATTTTTAAAAATTCATTTAGCTACTCTATATATCTTGATTGCAGAGTTTAATGCATTTACCATTTATATTTAAAGTGATTACTGATAGTGGAGGACTTATTCTTAACATTATATTAATTGTTTTATGTTTATCTTATAACATTTTTGTCCCATTTTCTTCACCTTCTATCTTCTTTTGTGTTTCATTGAATTTTTTTTACTGGTATGTTTTCATTCCTTTCTCCTTTTGTGTGTCTTTTTTTTTATTATTTCAGCATATTGTGAGGGTACAGATGTTTAGGTTACGTATGCTGCCCTTGCCCCCCCTCCCCCCTAAGTCCGAGTTTCAAGTATGTTCATCCTTCGGGTGGTGCGCATTGCATTCTTTGTGTATGCATATACCCGTCCCCTCCTCCCTCCTCCCCCGTCTCCCCTACCCCTACCCCCTGCCCAACATCCAAAACAATGGTGATATAGCACCTCTTGTATACTCCTGGATAGAGCTGGAATGCATTCTACTAAGTGAAGTATCCCAAGAATGGAAAGACAAGCACCACATGTACTCACCATCAAATTGGTATTAACTGATCAACACATAAGTGCACATATAAGAATACCATCTATTGTATGTCTTTTATAAGCATTTTCTTTGTGGTTACTATGGGATTTATATAAAATATATTTATGACAATCTATTTTAAGTTGATAACAACTTTAATTGCATACAAAAACTTTACTCTCTGACTTCTGCTACCCCACACACTTTATGTTATTGGTTTTCCAAATTATATCTTTTTATGATGTATATACCTTAACACATTTTTATAGTTATATTTATTTTTATACTTTTGTCTTTTAAATTCTATACCAGCGTTAAATGTTATTTATGCACCATCGTTACATTATTTCAGTAGTTTGCATTTGTCTATATATTTACCTTTACTAGTGAGTGCTATACTTACATATTTTTTTATCTTGTTGTCTAGTATCCTTTTATTTCAACTTGAAGGACTCACTTTAGCATTTTCTATAAGGCAGGTCTAGTGATGATGAATTTCCTCAGCTTTGTTTATACTGGAAAGTATTTCTCCTTCATTTTAGAAGGACAACTTTGCCAAATATAGTATTCTTAGTTGACAGTTTTATTCTTTCAGCAATTTGAACATGTCATCCAACTCCTTTCTGGCCTGTGATGTTTCTGTTGAGAAATCTGCGGATAGTCTTATGCAGGCTTCCATGCATGACCCTTTTCTCTCGCTGCTTTCAAAATTCTCTCTTTGGCTTTTGACAATTAGATTATAATGCATCTCATCGTGGTCTTCTTTGGGTTCATCATACTTGAGGTACATTGGGCTTCTTGAATTTGAAAGTCCATTGCTTTCCTGAGATTTGGGAAGTTTTTGGCCATTACTTCATCAAATGAGATTTCTGCTTTATTATAAGCAATAGGGTAAAGCAAAGTGTTTTTTCCTCTAGGTAGATAGTGTCAGATCCCACAGGTGAGGGCTAAGTCCCACAAGACTGCCCCCCACTTCAGATGCCAGGTTGTGACCTATACTTTTGACTAGCCAGCTATAAGTTGGAGTTCCCATGATCTCCTACTTGGGTTTGATTAATTAGATAGAGCAACCCACAGACTCAGGGAAACGCTTTACATACATTTACCCATTTACCATAAAGGATATTACAAAGGACAAAGATAAATAGCCAGATAAAAGAAACTCATAGGGCAAGTCATGTGAAAGGGGGCATGGATCTTCCATGCCCTCCCCAGGTGTGCCACCCTTCAGCCATCTCCACTTATTAAGCTATCCAAGAGCTCCCTGAACCCAATGCTTTTGGGCTTTTATGGAAGTTTCATTATGTAGGCATGATGATTACATTATTGAGCACTGATGATAAACTCAACCTTCAGCCTCTCTCCTCTCCCTGGAGGTTGGGGGTGTGGGGCTGAAAGTCCCAACCTTCTAATCACATGGTTAGTTCTCTTGACAACCAGCCACCATCCTCACTCTTTCCAGGAGACCCAAGCCATCCATCAGTCATCTTATTAACATAAAAAATGACACATCACTTTGGAGATTTCAACAGTTGTAATAGCTGAGTGTCATAAAATGGGTACAATGTATATTATTAATCACAATATCACATGCCCCTTTCTCTCTTCTAGGAATCAATGAATATTTTGATCTGCTTGATGGTGTCTCATAAGTCTCTTAGGCTTTCTCCACTCTTCTTTATTCTTTTTCTTTTTTTCCCACCTCCTATAACTGGATAATATCAAATGATCTGTCTTTGAATTCACTGATTCTTTCTCCTGTTTGGTCAAGTCTGCTATTGAACCCCTCTAGTGAATTTTTAAATTCAATTATTGTATTCGTCAGCTCAAAAATTTGTTTGGTTCTTTTTTATATTTACTATATGTTGATATTATTATTTTTTCCATACATCATTTTCCTGAGCTTGTTGAGCATTTTTATCTACCTGGAGATAGATAGGTGGTTATTTTGAGTCTTTGTCAGATAATTCATATATGTTCCATTTCTCTAGGGTGAGTTTCTTGAGATTTATTTTGTTCCATTGGTTGGGTCATGTTTCCCTGTTTCTTCACATTCTTTATTACTTGGTGTTGGGATCTGCACATTTGATAAAACAGCCACCTCCACCAGTTTATGTTTACTGATTTCATACAGAGAAAACCTTTCAGCCTAGTTAAAGATTATGGTGACTTCTAGAATCTTTTTTGTGAATACATCTTCTCTTTACTTGTGCATGTGAATTTCTAATTAAAGAGTGTTTGCCAGTTTCTTTTATCAGAAGCTCATATTTTTTTACTCCTTCTGATATTTGTCTGCAATATTTCAGATTATCTGGAGCTTCCATAAGCCACCTAAATCTTTTTTTGTTCTCAGTGGCCCCCGGGCATCTAGAATATGCTAAGATACTTCAGTGCTCCAAATCAGGTGAGACAGAAAGCATTCCCTTGGGCAGACTCCAGAAAAGCTATAATATTGGATGCATGCTCTACTCTTCTCTTCCCTGGTGCCCCAAATTGGTAGCCACCAAGTTGCATTGGCCCCTGTTTGCTCTACCACAAGTTCTTGGAGTAGCAACAAGTCACCCAGCTCTTTCTTGTTTTCAGTGACCCCCATCTAGAGTACTCTGGATTCCATCAAAACTCTGAGTCAGGCAAGAGAGAAAGCAGTTCCTCTGGCAGCCCCTGAAAAGCTGGAACATTGAACACATGTTCCAACTTTTTCTCTTTCCATGAGAACTAGAGAACTGAAGATTACTCCTGCTAGCTCCATGCTGAACGTGGGGGAAGAAACAATGGCTAGTGAGTACATGGTAGTTGAAACCATTGCCTTTGTTTCAGCAGCTCCCAACCTGGCCCCCTTTCTTGTCAGTGCTTAAATCCAGTCAAAACTAGAACCAGTTCCTCAGGTAACCCCCTGAAGTGTCTGAATGTTAGACACACATTCAGGGAAGGAAAAGGAGAAGCTGGGAATTGAGAGTTTCCTCCTGATTATGTGGCATTATGTTGGAGAGAGGGGCTCTAGCCAGTGAGTGTCATAAATTTTCCTCTGGGCTTCAATGTGTCTGGTTTTGCACTCACCTTGGGTACAGAATCATCTTAACTGTTTTGTGTATTTCTCACAAAGGGATTGGTCTATTTATTGTTGAATTGGTATCTTCATGGGGGAAAGAGGGTCTGGGGCTTCATCATTTTGATATTGTTCTTTCTTTGTGTCTTCTAAGAGGCTTAATCTAGCCTATATTTCATTTAGTGTGTATTTTATTTATGTATACAATTCATCATTGTATCCCTCCCTGGGCTTACCACAGAGTTTTGCACATAGTAGGAGTTTGGATAACATAAAAGACAGCATGACTTATTGATTTTACATTGAATTGTTCCTTTGGCACTCACTTCATTTTTTTTATTATTGGATGTTAGCAAAGAATGACTGCCTATCCCATTTCTAGTCACTCCAGTTATTCAGGACAGTACAGTGATTGGTTTCTCCAAGTCACTCTGAATCATTCTGTTATATAAACCTCTTTGGATGACCTTGCTAGAAGCAAATGGATAAGCAAACTAGGGGTTGCTATGTTAGTTAGATTAAAGGCTCAGCTGCTATATCAAAGATCTAATATCTGCTAAAACAAAATGGAGTTTTATTTCTCTCCCCTGTCACAATCTAAGGTTAAATGGTTAGATTAACAAAGCCAGTGTGAGAACCCTGGCTTCTTCTTTCTAGTTCCTCTGCCACCTTCAACCTATGAATTTCATCTTGTAGTCTAAGATGGTGCAATTCTAGTACTCACCATTGCTTTTCCCTATCATTCAGCAAATAGAAGAGGAAGTCTAAGTGGGAGGCATGTCCTTTGCCTTAAGGTATGTCATGGAAGTCCTTGTTGTAGCATGTATCAGTGTTTCACTGCTTTTTATGACTGAATAATATTCCATTGTAAGGATTTACCACTTTTTGTTTATACGTTCATCCATTAATGGACATTTGGGCTGGTTCCACCTTTTGGCTATTATGAATAATGCCACTATGAACATTTGTGTACAACTCTTTCTTTGAATACCTGTTTTCAATTCTCTTGAGTGTATACCTAGAAATGGAATTTTGGGGTCACATGTTAATTTCATGTTTAACTTTTTGAGAAACTTCCACATTGTCTTCCACAGTGGCTAAACCATTTTACGTTCCTTCACAGCAATGTGTGACAGTTCCAATTTCCCCACATCCTTGCCACCACTTGTTATTTTCCTTTTTAAAATTTTATTTTAGTATAGACATCCTAGTAGGTGTGAAGTAAAGTATTTCATTGTGATTTTGATTTGCATTTCCATAATGACTAATGATATTGAATATATTTTTATGTGTTAATTGGCCACTGGTATACCTTCTTTGTAGAAATGTCTATTTAAATTCTTTGCCCCTATAATTGTAATATTTTCATTGTTGTTGTTGAGTTGTAAGAGTTCTTTATATATTTTGGGTACTAGACCCTTATAAGATATATGATTTACAAATATTTCCTCTCATTCTGTGGATTCTCTTTTCACTTTCTTTATAGTGTTATTTGATGCACAAAAGTTTTTCAATTTTGATGTGGTCTAATTTATATTTTCTTTTGTTGCCTATGCTTTTGGTGTCATTCTATTGCCAGATTCAAGTTCTGTATATTTGTCCCTCTGTTTTATTCTAAGAATTTTATAGGCTTAGCTCTTAAATTTAAATGCTTTTTAAAATCTATTTTGAGCTAGTTTTTTTATATGGTGTGAGGTAAGAGTCCAAATTCTTTCTTTTTCATATGAATATCTAGTTTTCTCAGCACCATTTGTTGAAAAAACTATTTTTTCTTTGTTGGTCTTGGATCCCTTGTTGAAAATCAATTTACCATTGAAATATGAGTTTATTTCTGGACAATAAATCCTATTTTATTGATCTATGTGTCTATTCTAATGCCAATACAACACTGTTTTGATTACCATGTCTTTGTCATAAGTTTGGAAACCAGGAAGTGTGAGTTCTCCAACTTTATTTTTTTTGACTATATGAGGTTCTTTGCAATTCCAAATAAATTTTAAGATCAACTTGTACAGTTTTATAAAAGAGGCAGTTGGAATTTTGATAAGAACTTCATTGAATCTATGGATCGCTTTGGGTAGTATTGCCATCTTAACAATGTTAAGTCTCCCAATCCATGAATATGAGATGTCTTCACATTTATTTAGATCTTCTTTAATTTCTTTCAACAATATTTGCTAAGAAAAATATTTTACATAATGTTCAATTTTTATAAATGTGGAAATAATTTGTGGCCAGACTTTAGTCTGAATCAAAATATTCTTTTAAAGGGAAAGAGTTCATTCTGACATTAAATTGCATTTTCCAAGAACCAGTACCATTGATTATCTAGCCTTTAATTATGCAATCACAAGGTGCACCTGTGTATCTCCTCGGTTGAGGACAGGAAGGCTTGTGTGAATGGGACCTCATGGATTTGGTATCTCCTACAAGAATATATGTACAATTCCTGGGAATACTGGATTATGGTTATAGAACTTGTTTCCATTTTCTGTTTTCTGTTTGCTGCTCTATCATAAGTTAAGAATCTTGGATTTCAAGTCTATAATTTAATACTCTTGTCTATAATGTTCTTATTTTTTAAAACATTTAAATATTTTTATATTAAATGTTTTAAACATTTCAAACTATTTGGGCTTGCTGTTGAACAAATGTTCTATTTGTATTGTATTTTTGAAGGCGCTAGAGTACCATTCTAAAACATTTTGGAATGTAACAGCAAGATTGTTGATACATTGCCTTGACTAAATTTTTCTTGATTAAGACATACAAATCTTTTATATTTTGTAAAAAAAAAAGCAATAAAGCATATGTACCTTACCTCTTCACCATCTTATGTTGAAATCCTTTTAAGAATATTCTTTGATAAGAGCAAAAATTTAAATAATCTTTGGTGAGATGCTGAATTATGCTATTCTTTCCTCATGGGCATGGGGATAATTTTCAAAGGAATCCAAGCAGTTTAATTTTGCAGGGCAAAGTTTTCCATTCTTGCTAAGTTTATTTATTTTGAAGTCAGATACCACTATATCTACTATAGAAAAAAATCTCTAGCAAGAGACAGCTGCTTCAAAGGAAACTGTAAAATGTTATGTGTGTCTAGGTAGGTCATCTGCTTATAAAATATTACAGAAAGGTACAGAAGACAGTCCACAGATACATTGGAAATCTGAAACATAATGAAAGCCTTTTGGAAATCACATTGGTATACCATTCACCACCACTTAATGAGAGAATGACTCAGCATTGATGTGAGTGGGTTTATAGTCTCAGACGTGAGTTCTGAGAATACTAACTTTTATGTAGTGTGTGTAGTAGTGAAAAAATCATACTGTTGGAGTCAGGAGCTTTACATTGATGCCCTTTTCTACCACTTGCTTGTAGTTGTCATCATTTAGTTTCAACTGGGGCCACCCATTTGAAACCTTGGTCAAATTTTTGCAATAAACACCTGTGGGC
>NW_012143856.1:2499219-2505947 GCF_000956105.1 Propithecus coquereli | reverse complement strand
GATACTGGCTTAAAATCTAATCACTGATAAAGATTTTGAACCTCTAGTCTTATTAATGTTTTAGTGATATATTTAGTCTCTCTAATTATCTGACTTAGTATCTTCCCTCATTATGAGGCCAAGAAAACATAAACATGTGCTTAGGACATATATATGAATATACATAGAAATGATAGAGGCAGATTAATGTTTTAGAGTTGCCACTGAGTTTCTTTTAGGTCTCAGATGTGTTTGCTGCTTACTGTGAATGAAGACAGCTTTGAAACAGTCCTAGAGCCTCGACTGGAAGTGAATGAGATGTTTTATTGCTGCATATCATCAGTTTTCTTTGTATCTGGTATTGAGTTGGCTCATTAAGGTCTAGGCTCCAAGTGTTTATTTGTCAATAGTTGCTTTCCAGTCAGCTCTACATAGCCCACGAAACTGGAAAAGTGGCTGAAGTAGTCTCTCTGGGTTTTCTGCTTTGCTGGATAGGTGGAGACCTGACAAATATCATAGGCTACTACCTGACTAACGAACTACTTATTCAGGCAAACCTTTCTCAGGATGTATTGTTAAAAGAGTGAAGGTTCTGGGTTATGTGTGCATGGAAGGCTTCATATATAGGGTTACCAAATTTAGCAAATAAAAATACAAGACACCCAGTTAAGATTGCATTTGAGATAAACAATAAATAATTTTTTAGTATAAGCACATCCTAAATATTGCATGGGTGTTCTATATTTTCTCTGGCGACTCTCTTAATGTGACAACGTGCTTAGAGTAGAACAGAGGCTTGTCTGTTTTCAAATCCATATCCAGTTTTAATTTCTTATCTTCATCTAGTTTTAATATTTTCTTGCCTCAAGGTAGCTGAACATGAAATGTTGCCATTAGGGGATAGCTTATTCTTTTCTATACTAAGGCTGAACAGTAATCCACAGATGCTGACACACAGTCCACAATAAAAGTAATCATTAAAAATATAGGTAGTGGCTACAGACAAACATTTCTACAACAGTATTCAAATGAGTACATTTTCCTACTGCCCCCTGGTGGCTGTACTATTACAAGGGCAAGAACAGCTACTCAAATTTCCAAATCAACTACAAATTCCACTGGGTACTAGCATGAGGAAGGCCGGGAGAGGACTCCCAGTTGTGTACCAGGCACTGTGCAAGGCCTTTAAAATGTGCTCTTTGCTCTAATTTATTTCTGATAGCAACTGATTTATTTATGATCAGTTTTACAGATGAGGAAACTGAGGCATCAGCAAACTGGACCAAGGTCACATAGCTAGTAAGTAGAGGCAACATTAGATTTCAAAATCAACATAAAGTAATATCAGGTATTTATCAGGCTGACTCACAGTTTAATTGGTATCATGTGAATCATAAGCCTCATGACAACAGGGACCATCTCGGCCTTGTTCTATACTGAGTCTCAAGTACTTGGTACACAGCAGGCATTCAATGAATAGTGGTGGAATGAATGAATTATATAATATGCAGAAGTCTTCAGTAAAGTACTTGGTACTTAAAGGGCACCCAATCAGTTTCCTCCCCTGTGTCTTCCCCTACAACTCACCTTAAGCATATTACATAAATCATGTCATCAAGAACTAAAGTAAAGGTAATAGGTCACAAAAATAACGGGATACACACATATACACAACTATATGTATAGATATAGATATATATAGTCACCACCATGACTGGCTGCATCAATATAGACCTAATCCTGAATTTCTATGGCAAACAGTCTAAAATAGTATGACAGGCCAGCTCTCTTCAATTTACTCCCTCAGGCCTAAAATGAGCAGCTCACATAGTTTATGAGGTTTTTGGAGCAGAGGTTTGCTTAGCAGCAATATCTTGTGTGGGCAAAGTAGACTGAATTTGGAATGCTGTTAAACTTAGGGTCACTGCAGAGTTCAAAAAAAAATTAAGTTTCGTGAAGGAACGTATGCTCGATGGGCTCTCTAACCTGGAGCATTGAGGGATAAAGCAAATCTCCCATATACAAAATGTGTTTGAAGATAATTTTTTATTGAAGTCTATTGTCTTAACATGTGGCTGTAATATGTAAGAAACCATGAGTTCTACCTTTGCAGGTATAACTCCACAAATGTTTTTAAATAAATGTTTCATCAGTTTTGATGTTAGACAAGTGGAAATGATTTACCCAGAATCTTGGAGTCAGATGTCTGTGTGTCTGATGTCTGCTGATGCTAACTCTAATACAGATGCAGCATAACTAAAAAATTAAAAGTAGAATACAGGGGTTAAAACTGCATGGACTTACCTTGCCCCTAGCAACCCATGGTGGATGATTATCTGATTTATAAGGAACCACGTTTTCTACTTAAATGTAGGTTTTGGTGTGTGTGTTTGTTTTGGTGTTATGGCTTTGTCTTTTACATTCACTAAGATTCTGCATCCCAGTATTTCCTAGCTCCCTAAACAAGAGTGTACAATTTGATAATCTCTCCTGGAAGTTCTCATGCTTTTATTATTACCCGATAAAGTAAGAACATAGCCAGCCAGTGCCCATGAAAAATGAGTCATTCTATTCTGTATGGTTAACAGTTTACGGACCAGATGCTTTTGGATTTTTTTCTTGGAGAGCTTTCCAAAATGGCTGGCTCTGCTGACTTCAAGTCTGAGTGATCTAGATGCAGAAAAGAGTTGGTCCCCACGATGTAATGGTTTAATTTACAGCCTCTTGGAGCAGAGCCATGAATTATTCAGTTTTGCATTCCTGGTTCCTAGAAGTATAGGTGTTTATGAAGAGTTTGTTGGTTAAATGACTCCTCTTTTCCCATCTCAGGACCTCTGCTTGGCATGTTCCAGTGATGCCCAGGTTTCTCACTGTCTCTTCGCTTTTTATTTGTCACAAGCTCAGGGCTTTTCGCTGCCTCTCTCCTTTTCTCAGAGGCCTTGATCAAACTTCTTATTGTTGCTTTTAATTTCTGGTGGCTACTATTGCCACTGACACCACTTTTAATCTTCTCCAATCCTATTCTGCAATATCTTCCTAGTTAATCTCCGTAGTGTTCTTCTTTCTTGTCTGTTATCTCCTCCCAAGCTCTGTCTACACTAGGATGGATGCACTGAGCTTGTAAACGTGTAGCTGGGCAATTAAAATAGCACTTTCATTTTCTATAATTGATCCAGCCAATCAAGGCAGTCCATCAGGCACTACCTGTGGCTAACTTGCTCTCAGATACACTTAGTGGTACTGACTTCTAACTAAAGAATATATCTTTTATGGATACCTTTTATCGTGGAACCATTCTGGAAACTCAAGTATTCTGGAGATTAAATACCAGATAAGTGATATTTTGCTGCAGTAATTTCTTTTGGTGTGCCATTAGATATCAGTTCAGTAGCTTGTGATGCTTGTTCACCACTGCCTTGTTTGTTTTTGAGCGCAAGGGAGTAGAAGTTGCAGAATTTACGTGTGATCTGGGTGCTGGTGTGCACTGTGCTGTCAGCGGCAATGTCGATTTTATTATTGATGAAGAATCAATGTGGGACTTCAACAGAAGGAAAAAGGGTAATTTTCATTTGAGGAGGTCATAATCTCTTTCTTTCAGGTCCTTTTTTGTCACTGCAGAAATATTTTTGCCGAGTTTTACATTGCTGTAAATATCATAACCTCCACAAAAATGTTGTAGAAGTGCTAAAGTTAGTCCAGAAAACATTTCATTTCAAAAAAGAAATGAGAGTATGCTGAGAAGTGATCCTCACCCCCCTCCATGTTCTCCTAGTAAAAATTCAAGAACGAATTTTTATTAACTTTTGGAAAAACATCTAAGAAACTTCAAGCCTTTGGGATTTCATAGGTAGTGCACTTCATTTCACCAGAATTGATCAGGACTCAGCAAAATCCCAGTAAATGAAGTCCAGAAAGCACTTTCTCTTGGCAGGGGACAGAGGCTGGTGGGCAGGAAGGCTTGACCCAGACTAAGGAGCCCCATCCTGCTGGTGAGCCTGCCTATTGGCCCTCTAACAGTCAGGTTATTTTATATATTCCAGCCAGAGAAGTGGCTCTCTGGATCTGAACCGGAAATCCTGATAGAAACCCTGTAAATAAATCTATATTGAAGTTATTTCAAAAAAAGTTTCAAGTTGCCATTATTCAAACCAACTTAGCATATCTCAGTGCATAAATAAGGGATTTTACTACCTGACTAGGGAATACTACCCATCGTATAATGAGGTGCTTAATAGTCATTGGTCTCCAAAATAACAAGGATACAGAGAAAAAAAGATTTCAATCCAAATTTTGTCAAATGACTCCCAGTTTCCCTTAAAATGTTTAAATCCTAATGTATGCTTAGATTGCCCCTTAATATCATCATTCTTTCTGTGTTACTGACTTTAGGATACTCTTGGCATAATTGAAATGTCAGGCTTTATTTGTGGTTATGTATCTTGTTTATTCTACTTGGGATCTTGGTTTCCCCAGCTATATAGAAATGTAAGTGCTTTATTTGCTCTGTATCCTCTGATCAATCAAAAGTGCTTCTTATCACTTTGTGTCTACCTTTGGAAGATACCTGATATCCTGAGTAGTGCTTTTGGGACCAACAATATGGAAGTTACAGTGTTGAATTGATTCTTGCTCAGATTTTCTTTGTTGTTTGTTAAGCTCTTTCCGTTTAGGCAGCAGAATTTAGATCAGCCAGAATTGCAGTCTAAATCTATTTTGCTGGGTTTGCATATTAACACCAATATAATGAAGTCACAATAAATTATACAAAGCATTTGACATGGATATTGTGGTTGTTTTCAACTTGTGAAAAAGCCACTATTCCTTTGCACTTTGTTGCTAATATACTTCATTTTGGCAAACTAGAATGTACCTAATATGCACATGTGTACTTTATCTTTATGATTTTTCAACCATTTGTGGTTTATTTGAGTTGTGTATTCTTTTATTCTTTTATTTGTCTGAGGTCCTGGAAATTGAAACTGAATTTCTGAATGCTTAATGACAGTAAAATAGTATTTTTCTCTAATTAATACATTTGACCTTTTCATCTGGCCCAAATATTCTTACATATTTGCCAAAATTTTGAAATGAAATATTGAAAAACACAAAAAATAAACCAAGAGGAATAAATAAACCAGGAGTCAGCAATAAGGAAGTACATTACAGGTCTTGAATAGAGAAGCTTCGTGGAAACAATACTTTTTTAAGAGGAGGTTGTTATGATCTTTCCATCAGAATTGCCTTGAAAATGAGCCCAAGAGGCAGCTTTACAGTAGATTAGCATTTACTAACCCCCAATCCAACACTGGAGTTAAGTGATTAAAAGGGTATTAACTGTCATCAGTATCACACATAGAAAATATTTTAAATGTTTAAATCTTAGTGCTATCTAATCTTGAAGGAAATGGATGAGAAGGGAAAATATTTGTAGAATTAACTATAAAGATTCAATACGTCTGTACATCAAATATAGACATAAAACCAAAATATAAAGAACAGAGTTGGAATTACATATGGTAAATAAGAGAATGTTAAAACGAATTTCCATAAACTGAAAAGAAAAAAGTCAACTATAAAAATTTACATACGACTCAGAAACAGATAATTTAAAAAAGAAGAAATAGAAACAATTAGTACATACGTGATAAATAATTTAACTTCTATGGGAATTAAATAAATGCAAAATAAAATAACAACATTTTAGTCCATCAAATTAGCAAATATAAAAAATCATAGGGATCAAAGCTGATAAGAACAAGATTTGTTTGCTCATTCATACCCTTCTGAGCAGATATGTAAGTTGCTAAAGCCTTATAGGGAGACATTTTGACAGTCTGTGTCAAGAGCCTTTAAAAGTATGAGTTTCACACCTAGATAACCATTCTAAGGAAATTCCTAGAAAAATGGGAATAGATGTATGTACTGAGAACTTTGTCGAATTTATCAAAATGCTATTTAAAAGATTGGGGAAAACCCAAATGTTCTATACATTCTGAAAGAATCTAAAAATGTTGATAAAGAATTTTTAAGGACATGAAAAAGTTGTTAGAATATATAAGACTGGAGAAAAGAACATAATGAAATATTGTGTATACTGTGTATTTAGTCATGTACCTGCATAAAAAGACAGAAAGAAATGAACCAGAATATTATCTCTGAGTATCAGGATTGTGGGTGATACTATTTTAGTCTTCATGTTTTTCTGTACCTTCCAGCAGTTCTACAAGGAGTGTATGTTATTTTTTTACAATCAGAAGATGTAATTTATACTAATGAAATACAATTTAAAACTTGGGTGATTTGGGAAGTTGTGTATTGTGTAGTGAAAAGAAAAGAACAACTAATATCATCCTTGCTTCTCTAGTTAGTTCTAAAGAAAATCTACTGAAGCGACTTCATTTCTGCTATTTGTGTTGGCCATGATTGGGAATTGCACGTATGAACTTAGAGTAGTTTTAAAGGCACTAGCTGCCGAGTGTCACAGGAATGCTTACTTTGTTTATCACCTTCCTTGGCTTGTTGGAAGTTTTGGAGTCTTATCTCTTGACTTTTTTGTATCCTTTGCCATCAGAATGCCACTTGGGAATAAACACGTGCAGGTACTTAATATTAATATATTGCCTCTTTTAAGAAGTGTGAATAGCTAATGCTATAGCCATTTCATTATTATATTTGAAATATTAATTTATAAAGAAAGCTTTCTCTTTTCCAAAGTCTTCTAGTTATTAGCATTTTATCAAGGATCAAAT
>NW_012143856.1:2443970-2498119 GCF_000956105.1 Propithecus coquereli | reverse complement strand
TTTTTTATTTCAGAATTTTATAGGGGTACACATGTTTTGGTTACATAATTTGCTTTTGTACAGTTTGAGTCAAAGTTATAAGTGTGCCCTTCACCCAGTTAGTGTGCATTGTACCTGTTGGGGTGAATTTACCCATCCCCTCCCCCACCACCTACTTGATTTCCCTTGAGTTTTACTTTCATAAGTGCACATATGTGTTGATCTATTAGTTCTAATTTAGTATTGAGTGCATGTGGTGTTTGTTTTTCCATTCTTGAGATGCTTCACTAAGAAGAATGGCCTCCAGTTCCATCCAGGTTGTTACAAAAGACACTAGAGCACCATTTTTTTATGACTGAGTAGTGTTCCATGATAGACATATGCCACATTTTATTAATCTACTCATGTATTGATGGGCATTTGGGTTGATTCCACATCTTTGCGATTACAAATTGTGCTGCTATAAACATTTGAGTACAAGTGTCTTTTTTATAAAATGTCTTTTTTTCCTTTGGGTAAATACTTCTTGAGTCATTCTCCTTTTTCCACCCATCTTGTAAATTGGGCAGTGGGAGGTGAGGGGAAGGGTGCTGAGAAGGGCTTCATGCCACTGAGAGACTAGCAGAGAAATTGTGGTTAGGTAATACTTGTAATTGTTTCAATTTCTTCCAAATTGGCAGACTAGGGTAGATTTATGATCTCTTCAGTGAACAACCCAAAATACTGTTTTTATTTTGACTTGATCATATGAATGCTTAATCTCCTGCTCCAGATACGGAACACATGGGAGGGCATTGTCCTCTAACTGACCTTTCCCAAAATCGAATCCCAAGTCTAAAAGCTGAAACCTAAAACCCAAAATCATTGGCCTTAAAGAAGTTTCCCTGAGAGAATTAGGCCATTCTTTTTTCATTTCTAAATGTATGTGCCTTGTTCATGCATTCAGGAAGTGTGGTATCCTTGGCCTGAAGCCTCCCTGAATTTTGGGATACGTGTATAAGCAATAATCTCTCAGTTCCAACTTGATTGGAGCCTGAACCCAATCTCACCCGAAATTAGTTTTCAAATCCAAATTCAATTAAAAACAGATGTTTCCAAGTAGACTGAAATAGGCTGTGAAAAAAAACTCAGACTCATTGCCTTGTGAATGGGTTGAATTCTCTAGGTATTTGTAATCATAAGGAACACAGAAATAAGAGTTGTTCCCAGAGAGTTTGCTCTTCCTTCCTTCCACAGTGAGCTCTCCAAGTGCTTGGAATCAGTGTCTTTTAAGGAGGTGTGTTATGAATTGTCAGGCTGGACTTTTCTGCTTGATCCACTTTCTAATCTATTCCAGGTTAAAACAAATTTGCATCTTGAGTTAGGCACTTAATAATTCCTATTGCCAAGAATTAATTTCTACATACGGCGGAAGGGACTCATTAAAAATAACTTGTTGTCCAAAAGTACTGGAATATTAAGGATTCTTGCACAGAACGTTTCACTTAGCACATTGTTTGAAACTCCTTCCATTAATAAAATTAGCCTAATGGCAATTCAGAAAATACTAGTGAGTTTTGGAAGGTTCCCCCCTCCCACTGAAATCAAAACCCCATTAAAGAATGCATGGTGGAAGAGGGAGGAGGAAACTTACTTGTGGACAAATAGTACCCGTGAACTTCAATGCATTAAAATGGATTCATAAGTTCTTCAAAGATGAAAAACATGTGTCCAATTATTGTGAGATTCACCACTCCTTACAAGTTCATAGCAGACAGTCCTCATCTCCTTGTCTTAAAATGAGTATGTCTATTTTCAGAATAATTTTTAGCATTAAGTCTGGTCCACCATTTGATTTTTAATCTCCTCTTTTATCCCCAGAATCTTACATTCTTAGTGTACTTCATCTTTTTGTGTGTAATAATATCCTTCAGAAATCTTTGATGCATCAGTGAATTAAAAGAAAAAAAAATGAGATGTAAGTGCTTGCTCTATTTGTCATTTTTAATACGTTTTGAGCCACATGATTTATGATTAAGCATTTCTTGGGAGAGGAGAATGTTTAAGGTGGTATTTTGAGCTCCATTTAAAGCAATTTAGTTGTCATCAGGCCTCCTCACCCTATAACCTTTGTAAGACCTTGCTTCATAAGTTGGACCCAAACAATTGGCTTGTGTTTCAAGTAGACAAAGCCTTATGGAAATGATACTTGCTAAGTGTTTTTATTGGACATCTGGGTAAGAGTTAGCTTTTGTTAGACCATTCACAGACCACAGCTAGCCTGACTCCAATACTCTTGGTGGCAGTTTCTGCTCTTAGAACTCTTTTTAAAAATTCTTTTAAATTGAGAGCGAATGAGATTATCTGAATTCATTTTTCCCCAGCTTTCTGCTTTGTTTCCTGATTCAGTGGCTAAGATTAAGAATGTTTGCTCTATTCCTTCCTCATCCCTGCGTTTAGTGCCTCTCTTTCCTTCATTCTGTGGCAGTCTACCCGAGCATCGGGTGGGACCTCTCTAGCCCATGTTATGTTCATGTTACGCCAGGATGGTGTAGCTCTGCTAAGGGTGGCAGAAGGATTTCAGGGCCCTGGAGACGTTAAGTCGAGCTCAACCAGCCTGAAAGGTAACCAGGATTGCCTCCACCCTCACTGCCTCCTGTCAATGAATCATCTCATTCTGGACTAACGTTTGATACCAGGGCCATAGAGCCTCTCACTGTCTATATGACTCAAGATGAGAGAGATAGGAGAGGTTAGTACGATTTCACTCCATTTCTTACTAGCAAAACTTACCCTTTATTTTAAATAAATAAAGCAATGAATGCAGTATCCCTCGGGTAATTGCCAGATGAAAAAGATTGAGGAGCTCTGTGTAATATTTTCCATTACTTGTACCATAATTTAGAATTTTGCATTTGGAGAACGCTGAACAGCCATAAAATTAATTCTAGAAATTCCTGGGCCAAATGCAGAGTATCTCAGATTTGGGGACAAGGGCAGGAAGTGACTTGGCTCAATATGAAGCAAAAGCTAAACAAACAAACAAACAAACAAATAAATAAATAAATGGAGGAGGAGAGATGCTCAGATTATTCTGATTACGAATTTTTCTCTTGTTTAAACTGAGGAAATGGTCCATTTTTCCAAAAGAGAATGGATTCCCAGGTGATCCATGGAGCTGATAAAAATAGCATTTAGTCCCAGTACGTGATGCTCTCTCTCTTATTATTGTTCTCCTCCAAGTTCTGGGGCTTTTCCACAAATGCGAGAGTTTTCAAAGTGTGCAAGCTATGCAGGTGTTCATTTAACTCCTTTCAGGAAGGATGCAGACTAGAGATCTCATTAAATGAAGTTCTCACTCTCACAAGTCCTCACTTCACCTAGATGTGACTTCAGAATTGAGATGCAAATGTCATCCCAGTATATTGATGATTAACAGTATTTCTAAAAAGTTTTTCATTTGACAAAGTGGTTTTAGACATGACATCTGAGACTTGCTGGGTTTTGGAGGAAAGGCACTAGGTGAATTCAAAGAGAGCACAGCCTGGTCTTTGCTTAGCAAATGACTGCACCAGTAGCAACTGGGGAGCTACAAACATGAAAAAACAGAGCCACAGCATTCTGCCAGAACTAGCTTTTGCCTCTTTGCACCTCAGTTTGCTTGTCAATAATGGAAATAACTGAATTAGATCTTCTTTAATAGTGTTTCCAGCTTTAGAGTTCTTTGTCTATTTTCTCTATTCAACTCAAGTCTTTTTATTTTTGTTTTTTTGTTGTTTGTTTGTTTTAATTCTTTTAGTTATAGGACCTAAAGGAAAGAAAGTGAGGCAGGGAACAGGCGAAGAAGGCAAAGAGCAGGAAAGGGAAACAAGGGTGAAAAAGAACTTGGAGAAGAATGAAAGGAAATAAGCTTATAGATAAGTAATGGGGTGAGAGAACTATGCGAGGTGGATTAATTTCCTGTATCTCAGATTTAATATGAGGGGGAAAGAGCTGACGATTTGCAGTGTAATTCTGTAAATAGTGTCAGAATTAATAATCCCATTAACTTTTTCCTTAAGAATAATACATCAGGTGACTGTGCAGTTCACTGTGTACTGTGGGCAGAGGCCACGGCGACCCAGTGTGTTGGTGCTGGAAGGAGAGCCACTACTGATGAATGAAGAGGAATCCTAAAGTGTGAACCCAGCCTCTGTCCGTGGTGTGGGGCGGAACTTCGCTGTGCTGATGCTCTTTTGGGTGAAGTTGATGCCTTTTTTCCCTGCAGCACATTCATTCTATAACATTCTGCTCCAACCAAATGCATCGGTAACAGAGCAAAGAACGTGTTTCCCATCAAGGTTTTCTGTAACCGAGTACAGTGTCATTGATCTGAAAACCTGTAGGAATTACTGTCTCTGTCTATAACTTTATCCAATAGCCAGCAGTGGTTCTTACGTTTTTAATGTGCAAAAAACACTCAGGTGTGTTCTTTATGACGCCCTGGTGTTTTAAAGCAGGTCGGAGTTGAGTGGTGTTGCACATCCATTGTGGGTAATTATAAAATGCTTCATTTCCTGGGGGCTGTGGATTGAACTCATTCTGGGAAAGACTGCAAAGCATTTTCAAGGCCTGATTGCTGAAGCAGGCCCTTCGCAGATATGGGATGAAGCACCGCAGAGGACTCCAACCTGTGGGGGCGGGCGCGGCTGGGAGGAGGCCCCAGTGCAGACATCCCTCCCCCAGCCAAGAAGAGGAGGGGCTGTGATGGAAACTGCAGCCACTGTTCCAGACACTGCGTCTCTGTTACAACTGTATCTCAGAGGCAGTTTCCCTGAGCTCTTTGTTTGGAAAGAAACTTTATTATTCCTCAAGTCCCAGGTCTGTCAGCTGCTGCCCAGAACTTAACAAATCCTAAATGTGGCTCTTGTGCCTTCTTTGTTTATGAAAATTACACCTTGGTACAATCCTTCGTTGGCACGACAGTTTTTTCTCTAGGGTCCCTCTTAGCTTATGCAAGAGGGGGAGGTAATTGGATCATTAATTTAAAAGGTAAAGGAAGAGTGATTAAAAAAAATACTAATATGTAGACCATAAGCATCTTCTTTTAACTTAACCTTCAAAATTGTGTATTCATTCAGAAATCATTTGATGTAGGAAGGCAAAAGTCTTTTCTTTGAATCTAGGTCTGATCCTGGAGTTGTCTTCATAAACCACATTTATAATACATCATCTGCAGTTTCCAGTTCTTGGTTTCTTTAAAGTTATGATTTTGTTAGAGTAGAGCAAAACCTGAAAGACGCTTGTAATCTGAGAACAGAGCCTCCAGGTTGTAATTGTTATTTTCCCCTGACTTTTACAGTTGTTTCACTCACACATAATTCAACAATACTTTTAGGAGCTCCCTTGTGTCAAGTCTTTTCAAAGGAGCCATCTTCATTTTTATATAAATAGTTCTCTCCTTTTATACTCATATTTCATTGCATTATGTAATATTTAGTTAAATCGTTTAAATGTATTTTGTCCAACAGCGCATACACAGAGTTTGGATGAAGCACAACTGATTCTTGGTAAACTGATAACTCACTAGCCAGAATAGAAGCACAAAAGCTCCCCAGATCCTGCTCTCTGCTGGCCCTCCTTGTCCTGGGGGCCGGCAGGAGTGGGGTTTGCAGAGGGCATGTGAGAGACAGTTCATCTGCAGAAGTTGTTAAGTGGGGGTCTTTAGAGCAGCTTCTACTCTACTAAATCCTTAGTCTGTATTGTGCAATGTGATAGTCCCCAGCTGGAGCACAAAGATGGAAGTACAATTGCTGCTAAGTATTGCGTGCGGTTCAGGCTATCAGCATGGGGGAAGAGAGATCACTTCTGGCTGAAATGAGCAACAAAAACAATCAGTTATGGGCTGAATTGTGTCTCCCCACCCCTCCCCCAAAGTTCCTGTGTTGAAGTCCTAACCCTCAGTACCTTAGAATGTAACTGTATCTGGAAAGAGGGTCTTTAGAGAGGTCATTAAATTAAAATGAGGTCATTAGGGTGGGCTAATCCAATATGACTAGTCGCCATATAAGATGAGGAAATTTGGACACAGATATGGACAGAGAAGACCATGGGAAGACATGGGGAGTAAATGGATATCTGCAAGCCAAGGAGAGAAGCCTGAAACAGATCTTTCCCTCAAGGCTCTTTGAAGCAACCAATCCTGCTGACACTTTGATCTTGGGCTCTGGCTTCCAGAACCTTGAAAAAGATGAGTATCTATTGTTTAAGCCACCTAATCTGTGGTACTTTGTTACAGCATTCCTAACAAAAGCATACAGAGGTCTTTAAGAAGGAGAGAGCATGTGATATGGGCTTTAAAGAATGGGTAGTTTACCAACAGCCCAAGATAAGAGGAAATGGATTATAGGCAGATGGAAGAGCAGGGACAAAGATGAGAGGTGGGTGGGTATTTGAAACAAGATAAACAGACCACTTGGCTAGAGGAGAGAACAAACGTAGTGAAGCAGCAGAAGAGTTGGCTAAGAGAGGCAATTCAGATGCTCAGGGCCTTAGGGACATCCGTGGGCAGCGGGGACTCTCACTGGGGACTCGTGGAAAGCTTTGGAGCAGTGATATGATCAAAGGTGCATTTTGGATACAAATTGCAAATTGTCTCCTCCGGAGCTGTCAAGGAAGGCTGCCTGCTACATGCTGAAGTCCTCTGTACCTGCCGGCAGCACGATGTGACCGGCTCCCCAGCGTGGCTGATGATACTGCGATACTGCACAGGAGTCGGGTGGGAGAGCGTTGGGACTCCCTGGGGCAGAACAGTGAGAAAGCACTACTGCCTTACTGAACTTCCATCCCTTCTCCCCCAAAAAGAGAGACTTGCCAGGCTGCTTGACATTATTTGCTTCTCAGTTGAGCAGGAAGTGGACAATGTGAGTGGCAGAATTCAGGAAGTGTGCTTGGCTCTGGGCTTCTGATAAAAGCCCCAGCCCAACCCATAAGTGGGGAACTAGGCTGTAGCTCATCTTTGGGTTTATGTGACACCTCTCACATTGACTTGTTGAAGCTGAAACAACCTTTTATCTCTCATGTGAGATAGTAACTCCTAGAAAGCCCATCAAATGGTGGGTGCTTGATAAATATTTTTGAGTGACCTCAGTAATGATCATTTCCATAGTTTTGATGTTTGCAGCCTGTTGCATTAGAAGAGGTTTCTCAGACATCAGCTGACACTATCTATTCTAGAGATTTGTGCCATTTTTAAAATGACTGCCCAAAATGGCTCAGTTAAGAACAAAGCCCCACCAGGAGAGATTCTGATTCAGCACATCTGGGATAAGGCTTTGGTATATTTATTTTTTAAAAATTCCACTGATGATGTTGGCATATTTCTAGGATTGAAAAGTCACTGATTATATGCAACCTTTTAGACTTTTATAGCAACTCTGAGAGCAAGATTAAATTTAAATACCAAATAATTTTATATTTTAATCCTTATGATTCTAATTTCACAAAACTTTATCAGCTTATCTTGAAAAAAAGTCTTCACCAATCAAGGATTCCAACTAATGACTTTAAAATGGCCACTTCTGCTTGCTTTAATTTAAAGAGATCACCTTCTCTTCCTCCTTATTCCCCCAAACTCTAAACAATGAACAAACAAAACAAAACCACCTGAATACAAGACATACAATCTGTTTACTGAAACAAATCCCTGCCCAGAACCACCCCCAATTAGTACCAATTAAACCAAAATACCAAACTCCTTATAAAAATATAGCGTATAAGAATGTTGTCCGTAAATTTAGGTGTGCAAGAAATAGAACTTCATTTTTCTATGACTTTATTCCTATTTCGAGCTCCCATTTCAGTAGGTAGCAAAATCTTAGTTTTAGTCAATAAAGAGTATTTTCTACCTCTTTCCCCAGGGTTGCAGTAAGTCATTGCGAATTTAAATCATAGGAAGTCACAGGGGTGGGGCTGGATGGGAGGCTGTCTATCTGACCTGAGTTATTATTCTTCCTGCTGGCATTACTGAAATGTCCTCATTCCCATCTCGTCCTTATTGCTTTGTCACACCTCACACCCCACTGCAAGGCTTCTTTAGGGCTCCACTAATTTCTGTGCATCTCCTGGGCATGAGAGGATGAGCCTGTTGCCTCTGGAAATTTTGTGTTGATACAAGAGGCAGCCATTTCTACCCAGGCTTTGTCCAGGAGAGAAGGATGAGTTTCTTCTATAGAGCCCCCAACCTGTGTGCATTTGCAATTGCAGGCCTCCTCTGGCTAAACTCCAGCATTGCTCACTCCTTGCTGCCTTTCCCTCTACTAAGGAGAATGTTTCCTAAGCTCTAGGGTGGCAACCTTGCACTTATGCAATCAAGCATTCTTGCAAATTTGTTATATTGTTTATGCACAAGTGTCCTTTCTGTGTTCCTTTGAGGGTTGGACTTCTGAACAAATCAGAGAAGATGCCTTAATTTTTTTCTTTTAGCACCATCACTCGTTCCCAGAGGGAGTAAAGCACTCAGCTGAAAGCCTGGGGTAGCACTAAAGAGTAATGGGAATAGAAAGTTAGACCTTGTCTGAAAGTTATTTGATTTAGCCTTGGCTGAAATTGTGGCCAAAGCCAGAGAATCACAAGCTTCAGTGATCAGTTTAATGAACAATTGTGAAGAACAAGAGACTGTAGGCACAGGATTTGGTGAATACCAAGCACTGAGTTAGCCAGAAAGTCTTCATATATAATAGTTGGGAAATATAAGATGTTTACCTTTAATACACTAAGAATATAAACAGCAAGGTTAGGGTGAAAGTATTTTTTCCATGTTTATATTTATTCTGTATCTTGTCATAAAATTATTCCCTGACTAGTTTGCAATAATTTCCTTGGAGAAATACTGACTTTAAACTTTTATTTTTATCTTATATGGGCTATAACTTTAATCTTAGAGACATGTTTGCTTGGAATGGGAAATTGCATTTACTCACTATAAGTTTGTGAAAGGAAATTGAATTTGATAGAATGTTTATTGCTGGAAATCAAGTTCAGTCACCTAAACTTGTAATGCACACACCAGCTCTGTGGCCTCTCTAATTTCATTCTGTTACTTTGCTCTTCTATAAGGGCCTAGACTTCATTTAGTTAAAAAGCATCCAGCCCGTTACTTAGCTCTCTCCCTGTAAGCCTGTTTGAAAAACTCTGAGACTTAACAGAAGTAGTTTTAAAGAGCCATATGAATTTCCATTTTTCTCCACTAGTAAAAAAGGAAATACCAAGGGGAAAAAACATTGATTAATACTTCACACTGTTCTCAGGAGTCACCTTACCATCACAGAAAAAAAAAAAAGAAAAAGGAAAAAAAAAGAAAAAAAATCAAGTACTTCACACTGTTATTCTGCCACAAAAGTTTAAATGTTTTTCTAAGACGTCTTAGTGGCAAATACACAACTTCAGAACTATGTCATTGATGGGGACATAAAGAGACCAAGTGCTACTGCTATAGGAGAAATGGGTAAAATTCATTCACATAAATGCATTGGTTATGTCCTATACCACATTTGTCTCCCTTCATATTATATAAGTTTCATGAGGGCAGAGACTTATATATTTGTCTATTTGTTGTATTCTCAGGACATCCTATAGGAGCACGGTAAGCATCAATTAATATTTGTTAAAATTAAAACAATGAATGAATACATTCTTCCACGAGTCTGTGTAGACTTTCACCCTATATTTAAAGAAAAGTACTGTTGAAAAAATAGCAAGTCCTAGTACAAAGATGTTAAAGTAGTTGGCATGCCAACATTAGCCCTGGCTGTCCTTAGAACAAGAACACTTTCTGGGGACCCGCACACCACACACCTTGCTGGTCTGATATGAGAATTCTGTGGAAAGCTTGCCCTGGGTCTGCCCATTTTTGAGTAGGTGAGCCCCATCTCTCTGTCTGGTAGGACACACTTGCACATGTGCAAATGCATATTTTCCCGAGTAGTTAGTGTGGTTTTGGCATATGAATGGCCAATAAATTATGTAGGTGAGGCCTGGAGGAAAAGGAGCAAGAAAACACTCTACCCACTTTCATGCCTTTGTAGGAATCTCCACAAGGTCACATGTCTGCCAGGGACTGAAGATGGCAGAGAAATAGCTGTGTTGGGTCACTATAAAAGGACGTGATTCTACCTTAACATCTTTCTTTTCATTATCCCATCGTTGTCCCTGAGCCTCTCTAGGCTAAATCTAAATTGATAATTTTTTTTTCATTTTGAGACAGATTCTTGCTCTGTCACATAGGCTCGAGTACAGTGGCACCATCATAGCTCACTGCAACATCAAACTCCTGGGCTTAAGTCATTCTCCTGCCTCAGCCTCCTAAGTAACTAGGACTACAGGTACACACCACTACGCCCAGCTCATTTTTCTATTTTTTGTAGAAACGGGATCTCACTATGTTGCTCAGGCTGCTCTCAAACTTCTGGTCTCAAGCGATCCTCCCATCTTGGCCTCTCAAAGTGTTGGGATTAACAGGAGTGAGCCAAAATATTGATAATATTTTCATATGTTTAAAATTTGTGGAAAGAATAAAAGTAACTCTAACCTTTTCCCTTTTTATTGTATTCTAGCTCAGAAATTGGGTAGTTAAGCTTAATGTTTGGGGAGGGGCATGCACATGCTTATATGTGTGCATTGCTTTTTGCTTAATAACGTTTTGAAACTAAATTAATACTAGTGATTTAAATGGCTTCTCTAAGTATAGAATTTCATGTCCTTGCAAGACTAAGAAGTTGAGCTCCATAATCTTTAGTTTTTATTTAGTTCTGTAGTGTAAAAGGTAATTACAATTTGGGTTGAACTTTAAGGATTTTTTTAAACATACTGTATCTACAATGTATTTTTTAGATTTTTATGAAAGAATTTGGGTTGATAATTATCCTTATATGTGTTTGCAATTCATTATAACTTGTTATTCAATTTACCTTTCAAGGGTCAAAAAGTTTCCATTAGCAACATATTGTCTACCATAAATGCCATAAATGTGCAAAGTTATGTGATCTCATCCAGCTATGTGCTAGCTGCCTCAGGTACACTTTTTAAGTGAGTAGAGGTGCAGATGGCAAAAAGGTCATAAAAGGTTAAAAATCCTTTAGACTTCAGCAAATCTAGTTCATCAAAATTTCCACGGAATATTGGCAAGGCTTTGCAAGTTGGTATTCTATTTTGGGATGGAAATAAGCATTCCTTGAAATTGAAACGTAAGCATTTAGTAATATTTTATTATCAATGTTCCCTTCCCCAGGATGTTCCAACCTTAGTTATTCAAAGACTCCATCACCAGAGAAAAGGTTGGATTGTTGTTTTGGGAGTCCTGTGCCCTTTATATGGCTCATATTCCTTCAGATAAGTGAAATTAGCAAATCTGATACTACATTTGTTTATGCTATATTACTATACATATTTCTAAAAGAAGATTGGCTTTGTAAGTCACTTCAAAGATTTATCTTGACACTTTCTTGAAATGTTGTCAAGTTGATGTATGAATCTAAAAGACCATAACATAACTATGATTTCTATATTGGCTGAGTCAAACTGCATATATAAAAGCAATTAAGGCTTCTGGGGTATTCTAGACTGAAATGTGTGGAATTAAAAAAAAAAGCTTCCTATTTTTTGATAGTGTAGTAGGTCTAAGGGGCTTAGCATTTTGCTCGGCAAATGGTAGGTCTTCATGAGCATTAGCTATTATCATTATAAATCATGCGGGCTCCTGTTATTTGGAGGATTGTATCTTTCTTTTGACTAGTGGAAGTACTTTGCAGATGATATATCACACAATCTAAAATGTTGCACTAAAAGGAAGGAGCCGGTCTCCCCATTTCACAGATGAGGACAGTGAGGTCTCAAGAAGTTACATGACTTGGACAAAGTCACACACGTAAAGTGGAAGACTTAGGAGAAATCCCCTGACCCTCAGCCTGCTGTGATTTCCACCAGCCTTGGGCTGGAAATTGTCAGACAGGTGGAGCTTGCAGGTGTCTCTGAGCAAGGCCTCAGTCTCCAGCATGGCTCTTACCACCTGCAAAAACCAGAGAATAAAAAGACTGGGTTAAACGATTTAAAGGAAGAGTGAAACATCCCACAAGACCCATGGAAACTCCACGTCCATCTGGGACTCAATTTTAAAGCCCGAACAAAAGTAGTCTTCTGGAATCACTTTATCGTTGGTCAGGGGGAAATGATTAAAGAGTAATACTATACATTTAGAGTAGGAACAGTTCATTAATTTAGATGAATGAATTGCCAAAGGGCTGTTTTGCCTATAAATGTAAGTAAATTGAATATCAAGTCATCATGAAATGTAAACACAAGATAATGTTCCCCTGTTTCATTTTCTTTTTTCCTGAAAACATGGGTGACGGAGATCTTCACATCCAGGATTGCTTGTGGAAAAAAATTAAAGTAGCTAGCACTTCTTATAAAGAAACTATTTCCTCCATTTGGTAGGAGATGTGATCTAGAGAAATTGGGGGCCAAGGAGATTATTTCCAGAATCCGTGGTTCATGATAAAAAATATAAATCTGTTTAAGTTCTGGATACTTGACATTTGCTCTATTTTTAGACTAGCATCTCTTCAGAATATTCTTTAACATCAAGGGAAATTAAAATGTAATATTGTCTTTGCTCTTTTATCTTGGGATTTAAAGCTTCTCTTTCCAAGATATGTGATTGGTGCTAATCTGACTCCTCATTTGGGTAGCCTAAATTGAGACAGTCTTGCAGATGACCAGCAAACATTTCTCTGACATCTCAGGGGTCAGTAGCAACTCCAAGGAATTTAGATGCAAAGTTCAGAGGGCTTTGGATAGGGCATGGTTGGAAGAACATGGAAAGGAAGGCTGTTGAGTGTTTTAAATCTTTAATTATTCTTATTTTGAAATCAGAACCACACAAATGGTACTTTAAAATGATTTACCTTGGCTTTTAGATGAAATTTGAGTAAAAAGGGAAATAAATTTACTTTTGCTTGCCAAACTTCAAGTGCCTTTGTTTTGGGCTACACAATAATTTGATTATGAAGTCCTAAAGGACAAATGAATTCCCAGGTGGAATTTCTTGAAAAATAATGAGTAAAAACCTCCAGCAGTCCACTAATGCCAGGAGATGCTATAATTGATAAATATCTTGTCCAATGCCCTGTAATGACTGAGAGAGCAAATCACCAAGTCCTCTGCTAATCTTTTTGTTTGTTTGTTTCACAAACTGTTGACAGATGACAGAGAAACATATGCTTCCTATTGTTTTCTCATCTTTTAAAACTTTTATGTAAATGTAAAAATAATGACTGCCACAAAAATGGACAAAAGCACCCTGGGATGTTATTTTATATTTTAAGAGAATATTCTAGATTTCCTAGACTCTTATCAGATTTCAATTTCTTCCACCTATATTTATGCTTGGGAGGGCTCATTATTGCAAAAATGACTGTTGGGTTTCCTTTGCATTTGGGTTTTATGAATCTTTCTAATCAATTCTTTTGATATTATAAATAGTAAAAGCCTTCTATATCATCAGAAAAGGGAAACCCAATGTTTTCTTTTAAGTTGTATCTTTTTTGTTGTTAGATGTACCTACAAATAGATTATTATTTCTCAGTTTACCTTTCAACCTATGTCCTAACAGTTAACATAAAATGTTTATGAATGTTGCTGATTCCTTTCTAAACAAGACTGCTAATTAAACAGCTTCTCCTTTTATACACGACTTTTGTAAAGCAAAATAAAACCTATGAACAGATCTGAGAAAGATGACATTAAAACCAATACCAGTGCACACTAAAATAAGCCTAGCCTGAAGTAGTCATAACATTTTCCAAATGGTGTGTATTTGCAGTAGAGGATAGAAGTGGTCTTAATTTTCAATCAGCAGACACTTACCAAGGGCCTGTCATTCGGAAGGGACTGGGAAGAATTGAAGAACTCGACATTGTTTTTGAGCATCTCAAAGTGAGGCCTGTAAAGTGAGGGATCTACAACAAACCTTCACGGAAATTGCAGATTCAAGGTCTTCTACCTAGACCTATTGAATCAGAACATCTGGAGTAAAACTGAGGAACCTGGATTTAGCAACAGTCATATGCATTACGATTTTAGAATGATTAAGCTAGGGGTTCACGTTTTTCAGATGGAGAAACAGACTTGTGGAAAACAATAGAAATTCTCTAAAGCCAGGCAGATGAACTGGGTTATAATAAAGTTACAAAAGCCTTTTATGACAGAATAACTCAAAAGAAGAAAAAGGAACATGGTTCTGCACAAACTCCTCCTGGGCATCACTGAAGCTTTATCCGGGGTGTAAGCACAAAATCACATGGTCAATATTCAGCAGTGACTGGGAAGTTGAGTACTGTAGCCCAAGAAGGAAAGTGAATTTCCAAAATCATCCCAGCCAGAGTACCTGCACCAACTGTGGCCCACACAGTTCTACTTTCTATCAGTGGTGCCGTCAGCCTGCTGCTTCCAGGCTAAAGCTTCATACCACCAAATCTCCCTTTTCCAAGCCAAAACTCATGACAATAAGAGAGTGGGAAAATTGGACAGGAAAAGCAGCTGGTTGTAATTTAGGCGCAGAGGTAGCACGGTGTAGGCAGATAGAAACCTGATTTCTCCGCCCAGTAGTAGCTGTGTGGTTGTTGGTGCAATAATTCCTTCAGGGCTTTGGCTTCATCTCCTGTGAAGGAAGATCTCAACGACTCCTCTGTTGCAGTTCAGCTCTTAGACTGATTTGATTTGCAAGTGTCAGTGTCTTATCTGATTGCATGGCTGTTTAGACAAAGTCTAGAATCTCACTGGCCTCAAGCTGGCCCTGCCATCTAGTAAAGAACTGAAATGTCAGGCCGGGCGCGGTAGCTGACGCCTGTAATCCTAGCACTCTGGGAGGCTGAGGCGGGAGGACTGCTTGAGCTCAGGAGTTCGAGACCAGCCTGAGCAAGAGCGAGACCCCCAACTCTACTAAAAATAGAAAGAAATTAGCCAAACAACTGAAAACAGAAAAAATTAGCCGGGCATGGTGGCGCATGCCTGTAGTCCCAGCTACTTGGGAGGCTGAGGCAGGAGGATCGCTTGAGCCCAGGAGTTTGAGGTTGCTGTGAGCTAGGCTGACGCCACGGCACTCTAGCCAGGGCAACAGAGTGAGACTCTGTCTCAAAAAAAAAAAAAAAAAAAAAATCCCTGAAATGTCAGCATTGGCACCCCCTTCTTCTGATGACCTAGTGGTTAAGAGAGCAAGCTTAGTACCAGGTAATCCACAGTCAGCCCCAGCTCGGCCACTCACAGCCCTGTGACCTGGAGCACACTTCTTCCAGCCTCGTTTCTCCATTGTTTAAATTTGGATAATTATGCCCACCTCACAGTGCTGTTGAGAGTACTAAGTACTGTTTGTATGATGCCAGCTCCATGCCTGACATATAGGTAAGGCTCAATGATAGTAGTTACTATTATTTTTTAAAAACCACAAAATCAGATTTTCGAAAGACTACAAACACTTAGTTCTTCCATTATGAACTTCTGTCTTCTATCTTAGAGGTTGCTATGTTAGAATTTCCATCATTTATGTCGATTACGATGTTTTAAAAACTTCCGCGTGTTTAATCCATTGCAGTGACAGACCTAGCATATTTGACACCTGGAGTGGATCATTTTTGATATCCACTCCTCTATATGATACAACTATCTTCAGCAATTATCACATAATAATTAATGATAATCATGATTTTCTCAATTTGTTCCTTAGTTTTAAAACAATTAACAATTTTAACAGAAAAGCAAATTTCAATTTTAAAGATCAGTAAAATATTTCATGTGCTCACTTGCCCAACAAAAATATCATTATACCTCAAAGTTCAGAGTTTCTTTCTTCTAAATTTGAAATATAAATCTCCAGGTCATTACATAGAAATGACAGAATTGATGCAATTCAAGATCTTTGTGTCTTTGGTTCTACAACCATTGAGCTACTATTGTTTATTTTGAATCTACTGTTTAAATGCAGGAAATGATGGTACCACGAGGGCTGGAGACAATACCTTCAGTGGAACCAACAGCTCCAGCAATTTCAAACCATTACAAACTTGCTCCATAACAAATTCCTGTGGCTGACTGCACCTGTTTTGGGGGTAGGGTGGAGGACGGTGCCTTGAATAACTGGGAGTTCTCAAAATTAACTTCCATGAAGAATATAATGTTTACTAAAGGATAAATAATTTTTTAAAAATCAAAATATTAATAATATAAGCTTACATATAATAGTATATATAAAATATATATAATAGTATATATAATGTATAATAGTATGTGTATAATATATAATAGTATATATATATATAAAATATATATACACACAAATAAAATTCAATAATAACCACAACAGTTCTCTAGAAATTAGACCAACGAGATTTTGGGGGGAAAGACAGTTTGATCATGACATTGTTTAGAATTGTTGGCACATGTTGAAAATAAAAAGTAGATCAACTTTTAGTTAGCTTTATTACTGCTTATAAATTCTCTACAGACAGAACACCCAGTATTGCCTGCACCTGGTGCCTCTTCCCTCTGTCCAGTCCTTGGCATAACACTCACCTAGTTGTTTCCTTCACCCGTGAATTTCCAGAATCTTCTGACTCCCCAGCACCCAGTGCAGCCTTTTCCACTTAGTAGGTACTTAATAACTATTTGTTGAGTTATGAATGCCAGTAATGCTACATTTTCTCATGCTCATTATTTTAAAAATGCCCAGGGGCAAGGATTATTATCTGCATTTTATAATCAAGCTTTGAGAAGTTCTATAATGTGTCCAAACTCACAGAGCTTGTTAGTAGCAGAGCTGGGATTCAAACCCATGTCTCTCTGGCTCCTGTGCATTTAGCATGTGGACTTGTGCACAGCTTCTCATCTGTGCCATACTTTGCTGACACCTCTGACTACTGACTTTAAAATTTATAATGCATAATTAAAGAAGTACCCTTTGTGGGTACTATTCAAGCTTGTTTTCATCCTAAATGCAAGTTGGAAAAATATTTGGCACTAGTGACTGTCGCATTCATTAGGAGCCTTAAACCCATCTGCAGCTCTATTGATATTCATCAGCCCTGCTGAATCATTTACACCATCAGGAAATTAGTCTAGAATGACACTCCCTTTCAGAGAAAGGAACCAGGAAAATCCAGAGAGGCAAGGAGCTGAGCCCTGATGGGCAGCGAATAATAGCAGGTAACTGCTCCAGGCCCCACTGCCAGGGGGACAAGGGAGCCGCTGTCATCCATAGGTTGGAGAAATAAAAACCCAGCCGCGGTGGGATTTTCATTCATATGGCAACACAATCCAGTGCTTGGCAAGTCACTGAGCCCGCACAGCCAACCATCTGTTTCAAAGCCTCCTGCATTTTCCCATTCATGTAGCCATTTAATCTGCCCTTGGCAGGATTGAAAATAAAATTCTCGGGAGTCTCGCTGAGAGATGCGTGCCTCAGAGAAGCCCTGACTGAGATAAACCCAGACCCAGCACACCCGGACCGCTACAGGAAGCCGCACAAAGGCCCTCCGGGCCTAGGGCTCTTTTTCTAATCAGAAATTATCCCAGGAGCTGTCAGCAGGGGGAGCCACCAAGAAACTGCCGGTCTGCAGTTTGGTCTCCCATCTCCCGAGGGGAGATGCTCGGGGACCTCTCAGAGCTTCCGATTCAGCCACCTTCGCTGTCGCGCTGACTGCGACCGGGAGGGAGATTTGAGCCTTTTCCTTCTTTGGCTACAAGCGGTACTAATAAGAGGAAATTAACCTAAGCTATTGAGTTATCTTACTACATCTATTTGAAGGCTCAAGAGTTAAGGGAACACCAGATTGTAGATTAAGAGCAACATGTATTTTATCATGTCCACTTATCAACCAAACATCTTTTAACAATTTTTTTAAAAAAATAAAAATATGTCTAGAAATGCTCAGTCACCATGAAATTTCCTTGTAGCAGAGCTCGAACATGCCTCCTACATAATTATAAGTCAAAAGATTTGACCTTTTATAAATTCTCTGAAGTAAGTGGTTCCACGCCCAGAAGAGCATTCGAATGACCTGTGATCCTTTAAAAAACAGGTAGATGTGGCTCAGCAGATCTGAGCTGAGGTCTGGGCAACTACATTAGAAAAATAAATAACATGGGTGATTCTAAAGATCATCCAGATTTCAGAACCATTGCTTGAAAACAGCCCCCACAACCCTATTTTATCTGCCTGGACCAGCTGGGGCTCTGAATTTCAGTCCGATGATGCCAAATAAAAGAGGTACTTTGTTCCTCTGCATAGGCTTTTACCCCTGAACCTGTATTCCCCAGACCTGCCTGGCTTTACTGATTGTCTGGGCGTTGGTTCTCAAACTTGACTGCTCATTGGCATCACCTAGAGCTCTCTGAAGAGCCCCAGTGCCTGGGCTCCCCCCCACTCCCATGGCTCTGATTTAGTTGGTGCGGGGTGGGCCCTGGGCGTCGAGATATTTTAAAGCTGCCCTGGAGACTGAAATGTGCAGAAGTTAGAGAACCATGGATGGAGGGGGCCTGTCAGAAGCACAGATGCCCAGGCCCCATGCTAGACCCATAGATACAGTGTCTTTAGAGAGGATCCAGGATGGCTGATTTTTAACGTGCATTACAAGCGGGCCTTACGATCTGGCAAGTCTGTGAACCAAGAGAACCTCACATTTCTTTTTCCCAGGAGACTGTGGTCCTTCCCTGTCCCTGTGGTGGAGGGGGAGCAGTTGTTTCGCCAGAGCTCTGGCTGAGGAGGTCTGGGGCTGGTCTGGGGCCAACCCCAGCCTCCCTCCCTCCCTCTGCCACTCATCTACACACATGTGGATGTTTCTATAAATCACTTTTGATCTGTGGTTCGTATTCAGGAAGTGTTCTGACTGCTTACCCATGTAATGATGGAGTGGAGGAAAGGTCTAATTTTGGAATAACGGTGGCTTAGGCAGCACTGGGTTCCCTGCAAGCTGAGTTTCCTAAATGCAATCGCTCCACTGCTCTGGCGGCTGCTCACCACAATTACACAGGCAGTCTGGGGCACTCTATCCATCACAGCAAATTACTGGTGTGATCCACTCAAGAATAAGGCTAGACGGCCTTGCTGATGGCAATCTTTGCGGAACTTTCTTGATGACCAAGAGAAAGGCATGATGGGAGAAGGGACAGAGCTTAGAGAGTCGAAGCTGTTGAATCGATTAACCAGAGCTCACCCGATCCTGGCGTGGCTTGCACCCCCACTGAGGAGACAGGGTTTGTGAAAGCTGTTAGTGCACGGACAGCATTACGCAGGGTGAGAGTTCTTATCACCTGGGAAGGGAATTAACATTTGTGGGATGCCTTTCACTGTGCTAGGCCCTAACATACATTATTTCATGTAATAATGCATTATTACCCAGGAGGCATCATTTCTCTCATTCTATAGATGAAGAAATTGAGGCTCAGTTTATCCAGAATCACACAGGTAAGTAGAGGCAGAGAGAGACTTGAGCCGAGATTTCTCTGGCCTCAAAACCCTTGTCCTTCTCAGTATCTTAGGCCAGTTGAAATCCCACAGGCTGTGGCCTCTGTCTCCTCAGAAATCAGCTCCTGGAGAGCAGGGAAGCCAGCAGGGAGCTCAGCTTTGACATTTCGGCAACGATAACCTGCGAAGGAGAGGCAGTGTTACCTCTCCGCAGGACAGGACAGGAAACGGAACTGCACCTGCCTTCCACGAACTGAACGCAGACCTCTTCCAATCTGTAGCTCCTGGTTTGGTAAACTGTTAAGAAGATACTATTGCCGAGCCCTTCTCCCAGGAGTGTCTTCCCCACTAGAAAGGCCTTTCTCTTTCTATTGCTGGGGTCTTTACAAATCTCAGTGAACAGCGTGGGATGCTGACCTCATCGCTGGGTTCCTCATTCTGTGTCTTCTGGGAAGTACCCTGTGATTTTAACCTTTGGTGATCTGTGGGTGCTGGGGTGGCTGGAGAAACTGCAGTGAGAGAAAAGACATTCAGCTTTGTCCTAGGTTGGGCTACCCAGAGACCTACCATGAGTCACATGTCTGAGTGCAGCGAGTTCATTTGGGAGGCAACCCAGGGAGCATTGGTAGGAGAGTCAGAACGTGAGACAGAGAAGGGAAGAGAAAGAAGCCCATGGAGGGTGCATCGTCCAGCAGTTACCACTGTGGGCAGTCAGGGCTCGGTCCCACTGGGACCCTCCAATTCCCACCCATTATTGACTGAGGGCTGTTCTGGGGAGAGGGGAGCCAACTCCCCGCATGACAGGCGCCCCAAGAGCTGAGAGGAGCCCTCAGGCTGTTAGCGTGTCCTGACCACTGAATGAGTAACAGCAGAGTACAGGAGGGCTTGAACCTACTCCTAGTTGGAGAGACTTTACCGTCGGTGGCTCTGATGATGCTGCCTTGAGGACATCTGACACGCTGTCTATATGAGGTGGACACACTGGGCTCTGGGAGAGGACAGCAAGGCTTAGACAGGGGTCTGGTGAGCACAAGGAGGACAAGTAGCCACAGTCAGATCTGGACCAGGCCTTGGACTCTGAAGGGGCCAGAGGCTGGAGTGATTTGAGAGGGGCAGAAACTCACCCTGTGCTGAGGGTTGACAGAGAAAATACAGGGTGCCCGATTAAGTCTGAGTTTCAGATGAACTATACGCACTGGTCTCCAGTGCACCAGCGTCTTTGGCACAGAGCAGAGGGTGTCAGCCTACGGCAGCAGGGGGACAGCTCCTCAGTCACACAAGGAGGACCTGGGAATGTGTAAAGGTTAGAGAGTGAGGCTTCAAAGGGGGAAGGATGGCGTTTCACAAGAGAAAGAGTAATTACCAGAGTCGCACAGTCTATAAATAACCTCTGGAGCTCATGGTGTTGCTTATGCTTCTTTTAGAAGTTTTAGAATTCTTTCTCAACTAACAATTCTCAGATACCTACTGTGCACAAGCTTCTTCCCAATGATCGTGTCGCTTCATCTTCATGACCATTCTCATTTACACTTGAGGAACACGGAGTCTCCCAGAAGACAGCTATTTCCAAGGGGTCCCATGAACAGCTGAACCCATTTCGGGGCCCAGGTCCTAGGATCCTCTCTGCTGTAGCACAGCTGCTGATAACAAGGGGTGTCTGATCCACGTCCCACATCCAACACTGTCAGCGATGGTTTATGTCAAGTATGAGGCAGAGGCTTGGCTCAGTCAGTATGAATTTTGGTCCCATGTGCAAAACTGGATTACAGACAGTTTTCAGCCCACTAATGGATTGCCGTCTAGGCCATTCCACAAGTACTAGAATGTAGCTGAATGCTATTCCTCATATTAATAAACAACACGCATTCCTTTGAAAATATTGCCTCTGTGGGAAAACACACCCTGTATTTGAACTGGGAATGCAGGACCAACTCACTCCTTACATGGTCCCTGTAAAAATAAAATGTTCTCATCCCACAAAACTAATTCAGCCATGAATTCTTACAGGGAAGGCCTGAGGCCATGGGGCTGCTCCTGGGAAAGGCAGGCTGGGCTGGAGGAGGGGATGCTTCCTCCTTGGGGTGGAGGCCCCCATGTGAGTGGAAGGCAGATGGTGGCATAGGCAGGAGAGCTGGAGACTCTAGACAAGGCACTTGTGTCATGAGAAGAGCTGGGGAAACCACAGACTGACAAGGAGGAAGTCATCGCTGTGAGCCTTGGTGTTCTGACTTGGAAAATTCAGAGGCTTTCTCTGTGGCTTCCCATTGGGAGAGAAAAAGGAGGGAGGGCTAAGACAGATGAGGGGCTCTCTAGCAGCTGTTGTTCTGGCTAAGAGTAGAGGTTCAGACATGTCTAGAAAAGAAAGAGGGGGCCAGTGGCCCCAGGGAAGCCCCCTGCGCGTGCGGCAGCCTGGCCCTGTGAAGAGAAAGTGGGAATGTTGGTTAAGAGAAGCAGCGGCCATTTCTGTGCTTCATTCCCCACTAGTGTTATTCGTCTAGGAATTCTCAAGGACGGCCTGTATTTAATATTGAATATTGGGGGTTGTTCCTGAATCCTGAATAAACTGATGGGCTCAAGGAGCCTGATGTCAAAAAAATTTTGCAGCCATTCTATGACCCGAAGCCAAATTCTGAGATTAATCAAGCAGTCAATGATACAGTGCCTAATGGAGACAGCAGGCCTGCGTCAGGTACTGATGAATTCAGAGAGTCACTTTGTATCAGAGGAGCATGAGTCATGAGCTCAGCCTTCCAAGAAGGTCTGCGAAGGGGGAGCCCGGGGAGGGTGGATATAATTATCTAATGCCATGGCAGCCTCCATAAAGGATGACAAGGGAATGGGCAATAAAAAAAAGATATCAGAGCACCTGACTAAGACCCCAAATGTAAGAACAACGGTGATCATTCTCAGGAGAGTAGAGACAAAGCTTCCTTCTAGGGGATTTGAAGCCAATAGCCCCTATTCCTCTCTTGCTTTCCTCCCTGAAGACCCGCATGAACTTACCACAAAAGAAGACTTGCTCAACTGGAAATCCAAAATCAGGTTCATAGTCACAGAGTTAAGGGGCTAAAGATTTTGGCTTTGACAAGTCAGGTAAAATATTCATCCCAAAGGAGGAAATAGTACCAGATGTCTTTCCTTTTTGAGAATAATCCAGGTAAGGCTGGTGACAGCTTCTTGTTTCATAAAGGCATCCTTGAGGGAAAAACAAAAATGAAAGGAAGCTTTCCTAAATCTTAGCACCCTCTCAAATCTGATACTCAGAAAACAGGTTTATTTTAAGAAGCACATCAGCACCCCCAAAGGAGTGTGCACAACGGGAACCCACAGCTCTGTTCAGGGCCCAGGGCCTGACTCTTGGACAGGCCTATATGGCTCTTCCTCCGCCTGTTGCCGGGCAAGGGCACGCTCCGTCCACTCTGGTGCTGCAAGGAGCAGCAACGCACCCAGAGGGTCCACGAACCAGCCCTCAGGGCAGGAGTCTCTGTTCCTCCGCTGAGGCCTGTTGAGGCCGTGAGTATGGGTCACGTTTCCAGTACAGCCCGGGCCAGGACACTGAAGGGCTGCTGCAAAGTCAGGTGGGAAGAGCTGCAGGACATTCTCCCTGGCAGCTTCTCCCATGGGGTGAGGCAGGACAGCAGATCCTCGGCGGAGACTGTACAGGCCGTGGAAAGTCTGTGGCTATTTTGAGGGAGGCTGAATCTGGATCACTGTTGCTGAGAGGCAGGGTGAGTTCTTGGCTAGTGCGTGGGCCCAGCTGGCCGCCCAGAGCTGGCTCGGTTTGCATCCCCTGCTCAGGTGCAGGGCAGGCAGCATGTAAATGTTCGCCTAGAAACATGCCATGTTTGGAGAAAGGGTCCCTCGGGGCCAGTGTCTACTCCAACACTCCCTGCAGATTCTAAGAGTGAGGCCTGGTTCCCACCACTTCAGAGGGGCCAGTTAAGGTTTTGGGGCGACTGCCCTCAACACGCATAAAAAGCTCCACAGAATCATCCAAGTCTAATAAGACAGAGATATTAAAAATGGGTTTTATATTGTATAAAGATTTTGATGATGATAATTGTCCTTGAAAACAAACTTCCAAAGAGTCATAGGGTTTGTTGTTCCCAGGGTTTGGGGCTCGATCAAGCAGAGAGAAAAGGCATGTGATCAGCAGCTGCCCTCTGAGAGCTGGCCCCTGCCACCCCACTGTCACAAAGCCTGCACCGCCCAGGGCCGGGGGTGCTGCCGGTGGCTCCTGGTGCTGTGAGGGCCTGTTCTCTCCATGTTTTGTTTCCTGCAGTCTCAGATCTGTTCTCCTGACTTATCAGTGAGGGAAAAAGTTTGGGAATTAAAGTAAAATCAACTGTACGACTGTGGCTGGCACTTGCCTTTTCTAAGACTGGAGAAGAATTTTAGACCGTAAGGGGCCCATGATTGAGCAGATGAAGAGGTGAGAGCCAGGGAGGGAGGGGGAGGGGCTCGCCAAGGGGCGCCACAGGGATCCCGCACGTTATTCCCAGCTCCACCCAGTGGCCTCCACGCTGCTGTGCCCCAAGGCATTGAACAAAACCCGGGATGGGGTGGGGAGGTGGAGGACTTGGGGTAATCAGTAACTGTCGTGTTTTAGACCTAGAATCCCTGCATTCTGTGTTAAAAGGGGGAACTGAAACTCTTTCTCCAAGGGAAAATTAACCAATATATAAATTTGAATGTGGATATTGTCTTAGTCCATTTTGTGAAGCTGTAATAGAATACCACAGACTAATTTATAGAGAACAGAAATTTATTTCTCACAGTTCTGGCCGTTGAGGAGATCAAAGCACCAGCAGGTTTGGTCGTCTGGTGATGCAGACAGCTGGTGAGGGCTGCATCCTGGGAAGGGGAGGCTCGCTGAGTCCTCACGTGGCAGAGGGCAGAAGGCAAGCGAGCAAGCAAGGCTAACCGAGCGCTGTGTGAAGCCGCTTTCATAAGGGCCTTACTCTCCTCACCAGGAAGGAGCCCTCAGGGCCTAGTCACCTCTTTAAGGACCCAACTCTTAATACCATTACAGTGGTAACACTTGAATTTTGGAGGGGGCACATTGAAACTACAGCAATAAGTCATATCCACTCTGCATCTCCCCTCGTGGGTCTTGAGAGCAGGGGTAGGGTCCTAGGTATCTTCCTTTGCTCCACCCTGCCTCGTGCCTGACACAGGGTACCCACCGGTACGTTGGGCATCATTTCAGAGGGCACGAGAATTCAGCTGCTCATTGTGTTTTCCTGTAGTTGGCTATTCTCCCTCGGTGGCTTAGTTTTGCATTCCAGAGGTCAAGTCTAAGGTGAACAGAAGACACCTGTCCTGGCAGAAGGGAGCATCCTGTAGGTTCCTAAGGAAGACAGGGAGGAAAGGGAGGGAACCGTTTCTTCTCCTATGGGATGGGGGCAGTCCTCCACGTGTCCATCGGTGACCTAGGGCAGCACATCATGCAGTGGCTCCAGTTCTTCAAGCCTCGGCAAGACTGGCCGTGATTCTGATGGGAGTTATGGGCAGGGGTGAGTTAGGAGGAAGAAAACAAATGGTTTGGAATTGGTAACTCTGGGGCATCATGGCATGAATGCTGGAGACTCAGGGTGGACCAAAGGACCACCAGGCAGAATCAGGACTGATTAACTTTACCAGTCATATGCCAGAGACGGAGAAGGCTGATCTCTCTGTCCCCCACTGCTTTTGTCTGTGGTGGAGGAGACGGGGAGCCACAGTTCCCAGTGTGGAGCCCAGGCCTCCTGTCCCACCTGGCAGTGGATCAGCATTCCCAGGTCACAGAGACCTAGACTCTATGTGGTGTTGCCGCTTATAAACTAAGTGACCTCTGGCGAGAAACTTACAGGTTCTGGGCCCTGGTTTCCGCCTCCACTAACACAGGGTAACAGGCCTGCATTTCAGGGTTGGTGCCAGGACTGGATGAGACGGTACACATGGACCACGGGCATGGGGCCCAGCCTGGGGTTCAGTGAAGGGAGAAGATGGAGTCCTGTCCTGGGCCTCAGAGGTCCCCGTGAACCCACACTGGACTCTGCTCTGCTCACACGTGGTGCTTTCTTGCTTTGAAGGCCTCAAGCTTCCCCAGCTATAAAGGCCCTGCTTTCCCCAGCAAGCTTCCCCTCTGCACCAGCAGAAGCCTGTCTGCATGGGGGCTGGAAGCCGCATGGTATTCCCACTGGACAGTCCTTTGCCTGGCTTTAAGGAGTAGGATATTGCTCTGTTCCTGATACCTCATAATAAGAAATAATATATCTTGATAGTTCTTTGATTTGGTGGGTCTTTAGTATGCATGAGCTAGAATTTTGGAGAACATGACTATAATTTGAGGCTTGTGGTTAAGTACAAGTCAGAGGCTGGATGTAATTCACCACCACTCTGTGTCCTCAGGCCTTCCACGTGTCCTCCCTTATTCTTGATGAAGATTTTCTTAGGATGTTCTATTTTTTTCCTTATCTCTATGCCTATCTTCTGAATTCAGGCAAAGAATAATTCCACTTTTGAAATTGCTGTAATAAGCTCTAGTTTCTTCTAGCTTGGTCGCTTTGAGCTCACCTAAACCCAAAGCCCCACTCTATAGGTGAGGAAAATGGAAGTGAGCAAAGATTGAGTAACATGCCCAGGTAGTTCCAAGGAGAGGGCAGGTGCAGGTGTTCCCAGAGCGGAGTCTCTCCTCCGCTTGTGTTGCCACCATCCTGCACCCACGTCCAGCTTTGTGATGTTTCCTGCATTTATGTACTTCCTCTATTATTATTTATTCAATACTTTCGCTTCAAATTCCCTCGAGTTTTTACTTCAGTGAATTTATCTTAAAGGGAAATTTTATATCATTACAGAAAAGGCAGTATCACTTGCACTTAATAGAAAGTTATGACTAAAGACAATGTGAATATAATTATATGGAGTTATGACTGGATATCGTTGCCTGGCAAAGCAAAGGAGCTTAAAGTCTGTTCTCTTTGATTATAAAGGACAATTGGCAAGTTTCAGAGGTGTTAAAGCCCTAGTGAGACTAAACTAAAACTGACTCTGGACCTGATTCCAACGCTATCTAATGTTATCCTTATATCATTTAGAAGTATTTTTCTCCAGTTCAGTCAGTAGTATATTCTCACACTGAGACCACTGCAGTCCACGTTGCTGCCACACCAGCTCCCTGCATCTCCTTGAAGGTCAGTAGACTCCTCCTCTCTCCCTGTCCAGCAAGCCCCATCCGGGGTATTAGCTAAAAAAGCTTCATGGACACTTTGTTTAGTGACCAAATGCCCAATAAATGCCCAACTCTCCTTCATTTTCACGGTAGAATATATGTTGAATTTAAGCATACATTTTGGTAAATTTTCTGACAGATTATTTCGTTTAGTCTCCCAAACAATGTCAAGATAATAACATTTTAGATAATAAGTCAGAAAAGTTGATCTCAGCAGTGGAAAATGCTGTGATTTAAATTGCCAATATACAGATACTTTTAGTTCTTGGAAGCCACTGCCAACTCTGTCTGCCGGAAGTTAAATTCTCAATAGCTTGCTATGATTGATGCAGGCATTAGTCATTAAAAAAAAAAAAAGTCTTGAACTAAGTAATTTGCATCCAAAGGATGACATCAGTAACACCATGAATTTGTTGTTTTAGAAACTGACCACTAGATGGCGCACTTGCAATTCAAAAATTTAAAAAACGCTCAGCCTCTGTGGTACAAACCTTTTACTAAAGGATCTATTGTACTTACAAACCTGCATCTACACAAGCGAGAAGACACTGCTTGCCCTGAAGATGGTATTCTTTTCTTTTCTCCCAGAATTCGATATAACTCTTCTTCTTTCCTCAGGACAGGTCACTTCTCCCCACAGGCTGTATTTTTGTATGAGTTCAGCTTTTTAAACTTCTAGAGTATTATTATTCTACTCCTAACCCTGTGACTGAAAAATATATACCTTAAGATGTGTTTTCTTTCTTCCCCCTGCCTTGACACTACTCACTTCTGAGCACTGAGGCTCCGCATCTTCAAGCCCCATTCCTGGATGCTAATCCGATGCAGCCTGCAAAAGCATCTTGATTTGTTGGACATTCATTCTTCTCCGTGAATTACACACCATCTTTATTCTCTTGTGTGATGACAGCAATAAATCTTCTTTAAAGTTTTTTTTTAAATAAATTCCATATCAATGGAGTGGTTGTTCTTGTACCAACTCTTTAAATATGGCCACAATGAGATATATGAGCCCTGTTCTCAGAGTGAGGACAGGAAGTAGGAATTACACCTCCATGCAATAGAGTCTAAAACAATAGAATGAGTACATCGAGAACATTGCAGCAAATCAATGAGTTTATTTGCAAGTTCTAAACCAGGGCTGTCTCTTCCCCCCGGCTAACGGTGTGTGTGCATGTATGTGCATGCGTGTGTGTATGTGTGTATTAGTGTGGCATAACAGGAGGGCAGAGTAGAACTGAAACATTTACTTATTTTCTTTCTACGAAAATAGATATGTCAACAAGATCAAGCACAAAAGAGCCTCTTTGTGGCTGAGGTTTCCTGGCTGCAACCCCAGAACCTAAGAACCCAAAGCTGTATTCTCAGGTGGCCTCTCGTAATTTGCTAAATAACCTTGGGCAAGTCACTTAACCTTCCCAAACCTCAGCTTCTCCATCTATAAAGGAGGGTGCAGAGACCTGTCTCTTCCTGGCTTCTCCAGGAAGTTGTGAGGATTAATGATGAGAGAAAGGCAGTTAAGGGTCTGGAGTTTCTTTAAGAAAGGTGCTGCTTACCTTTGGATGAGAGTCACAAAAATAAATGGAATAAATACACACCAGCAATTCAGGCCAAAGTCGCCAGGGCTCCGTGTCCTATGGGTTTCCACATTTTCTATTCCTCAAAGAGGGTTGGCAGGGACAAAACAAAACAAAATTCATAATGAAGCCTTTGTTTGACAAAATTCTCACTAGATTTTTATCTGATTAGTCTGTGTCCATAGATGAAATGATTTTAAACGTCCTGAAAGAACTGAAAGGAAAGATGGCTCTGCCCAAAGATGCTGGGTAGTCCTGCCTAGCCCTTCATCACACAGAGAAGAGCGAACTCCTCTGACAATTAGCCTTCTATTTTGGTGACAGTAATTATCACCATTAGGGACTTTGCAGTCCCTCTTATGATGAAATATATATTCATGCTGCAGAGGCCCCAATCTGAGGACTATTTGGGCAGAACCCAAAATGCAAGGAAAGGATCGATTTTAACCTATTTAAAAACATTTGATCTAATTTGATATTTCTAGTTTTCAACGGCTTACAGCAAATAGATGAAAATAAATGTCTTGTCACATGTTGTGCTGCGGACTATGCCTTTTGGTTTTCAAAGACTCCTGAAAGCAGGAGGAGAATCCTCTATTAGCTGTGTCTGATGCCTCAGGATTTTCCAGCTGTCATTGTTCAAAGGTCTGTTTTTTTGGAGCCTTATGGAATGACCAAGTGGATTATTTGCTCTAAAATGCTGTAAGTGATCTGTTTCCTCAGAGTCCTTTGGCTATAATAATGGAAAGGTATGAGGCAGAGAGAGAAGTAGCAGGTCCTCTAGAGTATTTGTGGGGTGTATATGCATTTTGGTTTTTCTTTTCAGGTCAGACATCTAAGTCTGATATTTGAAGAAGAAGAATAACAATGAATAATTATAGATTGTGCTGCTGCTAGCTTTCTTTTCTGAAGTCTAATTATTGCAGTCGCCCACTGCCTTGATTAAGGCTTTCCTCCCTAAATAATTAATTTGCCTTTATGTGAGTATATTTGCCTCTTATAAATCTTAACACATAACACTGAGGACTCAGGCTCAGCAAACACACTTTCAATCACATAAATAATTGCCTTGGAATAATTAACAATTAACCTTGGCAAAAAAGAGGGCTAAACATTAGTATACTATATTAATTCAAAACCAATACTAGCTGTTTGATATTAGAAAATACTAGAAACACATATACATTTATAAACCTACAAGGTCAATAAGTTTAGTTACCTGGAATATGTTAACTGGTACAAAGGAATTGTTTCAATGCAAATATTTAACCAATTGCTACGCTCTATTTCATAAGCATTTATGCCAACCAGACATCTATTTTTCAAAAATGAAGGCCCTGGAATCAAGAAGAACAGGGATTGAAAGTATAAATGACTTATTAGGGTTCCTCACTCCATCTGTAGCAAAAACACACATGGTCTAAGACAGTGGATGAGTAGCATCCTCTTCACACGTGAAGAATTTGTAAAATACACACGAGTGCAATCCCATCCACTGGGCTGCTGGATTCATGACGGGCAGGGTTTTCTGTAAAGAAATATGCTAAGAGAAATGCTTGGTTTTCTATACCTTGTCTTTCTCCACCACCATTCTCACTGGGTAATCAAATCTTAAAACGCTATGCCCACCCGTGTCACTTTACAGTGAGGGGATGGAGGTCTGGATGGTGTTCTCCCAGCATGGTCCCCATTCCCAGCCCTGCTATGTATGCAGATATCACCTCCTTTCCTTTCAATTCAGCCAGGAGAGCTTGGCATGGAGCAGGCCAGGGCAAGAGGGCGCTCCCACACAGGGGCTGTGGAGTGCCCACGCCCAGGGCCCCCAAGCCGTCAAACTCCAGGCCCTCCATGTTATGCTCATAAAGCCAACTGCTTCACACCAGCTCCCTCTGGTCAGGAGTTTGACCTCAACATCAGCTGCCACTGTTCTTAATCCTCACCGATTTTCTGACATCTTAGGGTTCAGCTTTGTCATGACCTTGTTCCCAGCTCAAGTTTGAGGTTACAGTTACCAGCAGGCTGTATCCCCTGAGAGTGCTCCAGGCCACATCGTCAAGGAAATGCAGCTCCCAGTCAAAGCTGGTGAATTTGATCAAGCCCTGCCCTTCCCACCAGTTACAAACATCCGGTGTTAGACTCTCCTCCTTCGGTCCCTGTCCCCAAAGCTGCATCAGCGTTTGTGATTTCTACTCTAGGAGAAACTCTTCCTGGACTTACAAAGCCAGCTGATGCCTCTACATGCCTGACTTTTTTTTTTTTTGTGGTGGGGGATTTGGTCTTGTCTTTCTACGTTTGTTTTGGTATTGCCAGTGTTGTCCTTATGAACTGAAATCCCAGAGGAATGTACATCAAGCAGACTCACAAAGCCCACATAGCCTATTTCACTGTAGAAGAACTTTCTTTCTGCCACCAGATTCAATCCTTAAAGATCGGGATGGTGGCATTGGGTAAACAGTGACATAAACAAAACTCGCATTGGGCATGTTTCCCCAGGCTCCAAGATTCTCCAACAGGCCAGCTTTCAGGAGACGATTCTGTTAGAATTCTTGGGAAACTCACCACTGTCTTAAATTGCTTTTAGCTGATCTATATCAAGAGAAGGACAAGGAAAGAGGCAGAATATATTTCCTCTGGATGAGTTGTACCCTTAAGTGGTATTCCCAGCAAGAGAAAGGGAGGAAAGGGAGGCCAGGAATTGTCAGCATTGATAAGTAGCATTGATTATGTATCTATCTGGTGCTGGACAGCTAAGGAACAGGGATGAAGATCAGAAAGCAAAGGGACAGGGCATTTTGGCAATTTTATAAATTGTTGTGTTAAAAGAAGGTAGCTCATGAGCCCGGAAACAAGGTACTGAAAAGGGGAGGGGGCAGATGGACTCTCTCAGGCCCATAGTTTTCAAGTCATCCCTTGAATGACTGAATTGACTAAGCAAGGAAAGAGTAGAAGAGTACGGAATGAGAGTGTATTCACTGGTGGTTTGCCTACTGTAGACAGAGCACTTTTTTAGTTGTTTATTTTCTTGACTTTTATTTTTTTTTTTTGGCCAGATTGCATGATTGAAATTTCCTTTTTGGATCTTTAAATAGTCCTGGGGAAAACACTTATAAGGCCAACAAGATGTTTGCAAACTTTTGTATATTTCATTAAAAAATAAATATTACAGAGAAGGTGGTGGACCAGATCCATTGTTGTAGTGTGACTAGCTAAGCAAATCCACCCTTCCCTCTGCCACGATTACAGTGAGGTCATTCACCTTAGTTTGCCTATCAATAAAGTACGGATGCTACATTTTACCAACTAGCTGAGTTGGTATTTAAAAGGATTTTAAGACTCTCTAGAACTCAATGTTATATTATAATAAGATTTATAGCTCTGTACATTTTCTGCAGTGATAGAAAGTTACTGCTTTATATCATCATTATTCTGAAATCTTCAGGTCTTTGCAATAATTCAAGACTTTGACAATGAAAGATTTAGCCAAAGAATCTGGCATATTGTTTTGTTCTTACTCTGGGTAAGGTTTTGAATTAATGAAATTGAAAATTTAAGAAACAGTGCCCGTGTTTTCCCAATATCAAGTGAGATTATTAAATTTTTGTACTTCTGCTATATTTCTTAACCCTTTATAAACATTTAAAAATGTACTTTTTCTATAGTTTCTCCTGAATAGGTTTTTTGTGATTATTATTAAAGCACCATTGGTCTCTTTGACCAACTGCCATTCAATATTTACCAATAAACAGACAGACACAAAAGATCAGATTTGTTCGCATGTGAGAAATACTTGTAGCATATTGTTTTTAAGAGGTAATTTCACTGCCACTGGAAGGAATAGCTGAGTCTCAGCTATTTGTTTAAATCTTACTATAGTTTTCCCATTACATTCCTAAATGAAATATAAAAATGAAAAATACTTAGAAAGTGAAAAATACTTGGGAAATCCACAGATTTCCAATCAAATAATAGTTTTATGCCTGTGATTTGGAAACACAATCTGATGGTTATGCTGATTACTGAATAGGCTGGGAAGGGAAGTAGCATTTATTGAATATTTACTATGAGCCAGGCACTGAGCTAAACGCTTCCCTAAATTGTCAGTTGAGATACTAATTACGAGTTCATGACATGGTGTAGGGGGTGGAATTGTGTCCCCCAAAAGGATATGTTCAAGTCCTAACCACCCAGTACCTATAACTATGACCTTATTTGGAAATAGGATTTTTGTAGATTTAATCAAGTTAAGATTAGGCCATACTGAATTAGGATGAGCCCTAAACTGGTGTCCTCATAAGAGAAAAAAAAAGAGGGAGATTGGATACAGAGACACTCAAGGGCAGAAGGGCATGTGATGACAGAGACAGAGCTTGGAGTGATGCAGACACAAGCCAAGGGATGCCAAAGATTGCCTGCAACCACCACTAGGAGAGGGGCATGGAACACACGCTCCCTTAGAGCCTCCAGAAGGAACCAACCCTGCCAACATCTTGATTTTGGACTTCTAGCTTCCTGAACTATAGAGAATAAATTCCTGCTGTTTAAGTGCCCCAGTTTGTGGTATTATTGTTACAGCAGCCTAAAAAACTAACACACACAGGTGCTATGACATGACCTTGATTTCATGCACGAGAAACTTGCCCAAAGTCATCTAGTTAGTGACGGGTGCTAGATTCAAATCCAGACTTGATGCCAGGGTCTATATGCTTGCCCAATTACTATGCTCGTGACTTTACGACTTGATCTCTTTTCTCTTTAGTCTATGTTCTATGGGAATAAATGTGATGGCTTCATGTCTGTAGGATAGGGAGACCATGTTCTAACACACTGACCTGATTTTAGTACTTGAAATAATGAAGACTCCACAGACTGTAGCCAATTCCTAGCATATGCTAAATTGTCCCTTATGACAGCAAAGTGATGTGAAATTATGCATGAATTGGTTAAATATTTGAAACACACCAACTAAACTAACTGAATTTTCCATTGTTGATGAGAGCTATAAAGATGTTTGTTACCGTCATTAATCCTTATGGCTATTGAGCTTCTGGGACAAATATCAGATTCAGGGGAAATTACTCTTGCTTTTATTTTTATTTATTTATTTATTTTTTTGAGACAGAGTCTCACTCTACTGCCCTGAGTAGAGTGCCGTGGAGTCAGCCTAGCTCACAGCAACCTCAGACTCCTGGTCTCAAGCGATCTTTCTTCCTCAGCCTCCCGAATAGCTGGGACTACAGGCATGTGCCACCATGTCCGACTAATTTTTTCTATATAATTTTAGTTGTCCATCTAATTTCTTTCTATTTTTAGTACAGACGGGGTCTCGCTCTTGCTCAGGCTGGTCTCGAACTCCTGAACTCAAATGATCCGCCCGCCTCAGCCTCCCAGAGTGCTAGGATTACAGGCGTGAGCCTCCGCGCCCGGCCTACTCTTACTTTTAGATGTCATTTATTTTATTTTTCAGTTTATACTGCCTCCCCTTTTTTTGTTTCCTAAAACCCATATAAAAATTTGATATTCAATTAAGGCTTCTGTAACTTAGGCATGATATTGTTTTATTTGGAAGCAGCTATCCATAAAATAAACTGAACATGGATCATTTTGGTGTTACTACCTTTTCTGAATTTGAATAAACTCATAACATTTGATCTTAACAAATAAGAACTAATTTTCTGGTTCCAGGAGTTGTTGCTAGACGTGATTACTTGCCCTCCAAATGAGTGGACCATAGTATAGGGAACCCAGATCCACAGGTTGTGAGTGAAATACAAGCAGACTTCAGTGCCAGTGGGGAAGGAAGAGGAGGATCTGGCACAGAAGGACTCTTGAAGCTGTGATTTCTCTCCACTTAGGCAGGGGATAGGCATGCTGATGGTATAGGAGGGTAGGAGGGATGGACCCCTTCTGATAGCTTTATGAACTCCAAGACAATCAGGTCCTTTCTTGACCATGAGTGAGGCTTGGTAAGAACCAGGATGCTCAGTCCAGATAAATCCCAAATCCTTTAAAAGCTTATAGAAAAAGCCATTCATACGCTAACTTTTCAAACACAACATTGGCTACTAGCTATTAGCTACTAGCTACTAGACTGGTGTATTATTAATATAATTAGGTTGCATCAGCAAGCTATATCTTTCAGGTCATGAACTTCACTCACTTTAGTGGAGAGGCAGGGTACCAAAAAAGATAGTCTTGGAACAGAGTGGCACTTTCTTGGAGAATCTCAGACTCTACAAAATGAGTTTCATGGGCACTTTACCTGAACAACGAAGGTATAGAATTCTTAATCTTTTATTTCCCAACCCCAACTCATCCTTGTATGCACCATGGAATCTCTACCGATCACACATAGACAGTGATGCCTGCAGCATCATTTTTTCCCTACTCATCCAACAGTTCCAAGCAGGAGGGCAGGACCGTTTAGTATGGCCTTTTCTCCAGAAGTTTGTGGACTAATCATTGGCATTCTGAGCTGAGTATCCGAATTGCCTAGATCATTGCTGAAGCATTGCTCTGAGCATTGCTCTAGGTCAGGGCCACTGCGTGGAGCTGAGGTGTCAGTGGTACCATCAGAGTCCCCAGGAAGAGCAATTACAGTTACTTCAGAATCCTAGGATGGGGTAAGTGAACTTGTGAATATTCCACCACCCCCCAGGTGCTTCTGATCTACTGGTCCCTCTCCCACTAGCAGAGAATGACTTCCGTTCCCTTCATTGGAGAGCTTGCCAGATAAGGATCTCCAGATAAACAAGCCCCGGCCTCTTAGTACCTTTATAGTGCAAGTGAAAAATAGAGGAAAAATAAATCCTTTTTTGGTCAATATTTTCTTCTTTCACCATTATGAGATAAATTTTGCGCAAACAGGTGGTTTGCTTAAAAATGCACAGGCATTTCCAAATGCAGTGAGGGGGGAATGCTGCCTGTTCTATTTCCCACTTCTTGAATGTTTATCTGTATTCTCGTTCTGATATCATTCTCTCTCCTACTTGCTTCTTGTCTTCTGGTTTTTGATTTAGAAAAATATTATTTAACTTTTAGATAAGTAAAAAGAATAAAACAAACACCTTTACCCTTTTCCGGGGAATAATAAACATTAGTATTTGGCCATATTTCCTTCAGATCTTTTTTAAAAAAGACTTACTGAGATATAATTCACACAACTCCACAGTTCACCTCTTTAAAGTGTACAATTCAATAGTTTTGAGTATATTACATTATTTTTAAAAATCACAGTCAAATATATGTAACACAAAATTTGCCATTTTAGCCATTCTTAAGTGTAAAATTCAGTGGCATTAATGACATTCATAATATTGTGCAACTATCACCACTATGTCCAAAACTTTTTCATCACCCTAAACAGAAACTCTGTAACCATTGAGAAACTCCCCATTCCTCCTTTCCCTTAATCCTGGTAATCCCTAACCTTCTTTTTTTTTTCTTAATTTTTTTATTTTTATTTTTTAGAGACAGGGTCTCACATGTTGCCCAGACTGGAGTGCAGTGACTATTCACAGGCTCAATCATAGCTCACTATAGACTCAAATTCCTGAGCTCAAGCAAGCCTCTAGCCTCAGTTTCCTGAGTAGCTGAGACTATAGGTGCACACCACCACACCTGGCTCTCTAATTTGCTTTCTGCCTCTATGAATTTTCTTGTCTAGATACTTCATATATGTGGAATCGTACAATATTTCTTCTTTTGTATCTGGCTTATTTCATTTAGCAAAATGTTTCCAAGGTTCATCCATATCGTAGCATGTGCCAGAACTTCATTTCTTTTTATGGCCAAATAATATTCCATTCTATGTATATACCACATTTTAAAAATCTGTTCATCAGCTGATGAATACTTGGGTTGTTTCCAACTTTTCCTATTGCAAATAATGTTGCAATGAACATTGTGACAAGGTATCTGTTTAATTCCTGCTTTCAATTCCTTTGGGTATATAACTAGATGTGGACTTCCTGGGTCATATGGTAACTTTATGTTTAGCCTTTTGAGGAAATGCCAAACTATCTTCCATAGCAGTTATACCATTTTACATTCCACAAACAATGCATGAGGGTTCCAATCTCTCCTCATCTTCGCCAACACTTATTTTCTGTGTGTTTTTTTTTTTTCCTTTTGGGTTTTTTTTTAACAGCCATTTTAATTGGTGTGAAGTGAGGTATCTCTTTGTGGTCTTGATTTGCATTCCTTAATAACTAATGATGTTGAGCATCTTTTTATACTAGTCATTTGTATATCTTCTTTGAAGAAATGTCTATTCAAACTCTTTTTTTTTAATTGGGTTGTGTGTCTTTTTGTTGTTGAGTTATAAGAGCTCTTTATGTGTTCTGGATGTTAAAATCTTATCAGATTTATGGTTTCTAAATAGTTTCTCTGATTCTGTATGTTATCTCTTCACTCTCTTGACAGTGTCCTTTGATGCAAGAATTTTAAATTAAGACAAGAGTTTAAATTTAAAACAAAAGTTTTAAATTTTAATGAAGTCCACTTTATCTATTTTTTCTTTTGCTATTCTTGCTTTTGATAACCAGATTTATTTTATAATAAGAAATAAAACATAACTAATAAAGATGCTGTTCCCTCTGTATTCTTTCCCAATCTAGCTCCCCTTTTTCCTCAGAGGCTGCCATTATCATGAATTCGGTGTGACATTTCCTATCCATGTTTTTTCACATTTGATACACATATGCACATATATGTACACAAATGATAAATAGCATTATTTTGTGTGCTTTCAAAATTGTACATAAATGGTATCATTTTTTCTTTCTGTACTTTTTTCTTTCAGCCCATATTTGAGATCTATTCATGTTGATCCAAATTGGCTTAGTTCATTCATTTTCATTGCTAGGATGTATTCAATAAAATGATTATGAAGTGATATTCAAAATATTTAACAACTGGCATAGTTTTGGCACCAACACACATGGGCGCTAATCATAAACAACGGTACCTCTGGGTACCTGTGCCTACCTATGTGTCCCTGAACACACCAGGCTGAAAACCAGCCCAGCTTCCAGACTTCCTTTACTCATTCCATTATTGTGGAAATTTAGATTGCTTCTAATTTTTCATTATTATAAACAATACTGCTAGAAATATTCTTGTAACAATCTCTTCACGCACATGTGTGAGAACATCTCTAGGATAGATGCTTAGGCATAGAATTGATGGGTGGTCTGCTACACACATGTTCTATTTTATTTTTCCTGTTGTATCAGAATTGTGACCAAGGCCTAAAGATGAGGACAAAAGATTTTAAGTTCCCTACGTTCCATATAACCTCCATGACATCATGGCTGCCATGACCAGCTACCTCCCAGGAGGGCACGCTGAAAGGCACCGATGCTGAGGATAGGTCTTTTCTCTAACCACTCCCACCCAAGCCAACCTAAAGGGAAAACAGGCAGAGAGAACACAGTCTTTTGGGGAGTACTAAGTTCACAAAGAGAGGATATTCCCTCTCTTCACATGACCACGATATCCCCACTCCTTGAAAGCCAAGAAAGGAAGACCAAAGATAATCACTGATAAAGGTTTTCTGACTGTCTGTCAGAATCATTCTTCTTCAGCTCATTGGCATGGCCAGAGAAGCAGCAAACACCACAGAGAGAAGTCTGCAGAGAGAAGACTGAACCCTCGCTCAATCACACAAGAAAGAACTTGGTCATTTTCCGTTTCCTCTTCCCCACCCAACTCAAGGGGAGGAAGAAGGGACATAGAAAGGTGGTATCTGAGCGTCTGCTGGCTGTGAGTCCACTTCCACCTGCTCAGAGAGCCCTAGTGATAGCTTAAGCTGAGAGGGAGGCGGAGAGGAGCTTTGCATCAGATAAGAGGTCGAAGCTTTAAAACAATCAGGCCTGAGTTTTAAACACGTCAATAAGCAAAAGTGGATAAAAGCTGGAGAATTTGGCCAAAGGTTATTAAGGGAGCATGTTCCTTAGCCAGCAGGGAGACTCAATGTGGTGTAGGTAGGGTATTTGTCAAAGAGAATAAAATCACATCATATTTATAACCCAGTGAGACTAGACTGCTCAATAAACTAGTAAAACTTGGTAAACCAGTGGTACTAGGAACTGCCAAAGTGCTCTCCAATGGGGAACTAGTTTATATTCACCTGATGGGTGAACAGTGATATCTCAGTATTGCTTCTACTTGTTTAGGTCTTCTTGTCATTCATGAAAGGCATTGATTTTGGGAAAAACAATAAATCAAGAAAACAATCTGACCAAAACACAAGAAAATCGCCAAAAGAGTCATCACTATGTAAATGGGTCCATTTTCATTTTCATAAAAAGAAATTAGTTAGCCCCCAAATGTTAATACTGAAGTAGCCAAGAAAGCCAGTTCAATATTTTCCCTTTATCCTAATCCTGGCTTCCTCAGGGCCCTCAAAAACTCTCCCTGCCTCCCTTCTGCCCCTCTCCTCTCAGTGGTTGTCAGAGGCATCTGATGGTATGAGCTCTGGGAGACCCCAAGGCTCAGGAAATCAGTCCAGGCTCTACCACTGGCCTTTTGTTCAGAATCCGCTTGTCGGGGTCTCTTGTTCTCAATTTTCCATCCGTTTGCCTCATCCCGTCCTGTGCCTCTGCCAGTGCCTAGCTTCTTCAGATGGATGGCCAGTTGGACCATCAGTCTCTATCTATTTCAGCTGCAGATTTGCCTCCATGGGGATGGCCACAGCTGCAGCCCATGAGCCGGGTTTGCATCCTTCCTCCTCCCCTCCATCGCCAGTACCCGGAGTCCAGCCTCCTGGGTCCTGGGTCTAGGAGGAGGGCTGGACCCACCTTGAACACATCCTGCATGCAATCCCTCTGCATTTTATTTTTAATTTAAATGGATAGACTTGCAGGCTAATTGTTATTTTGCCACCCTCAGCTGACAGGATGTATCAAGGGAACAGCCCTTGAAGGTAAAAGAGCATTACAGCTGGATTTAAGTAATAATGCTTCTTTCACAAACCTGCACAAGTTGCAGTGTGATGAAAATTACAGTCAAATCTGGTGTTGTAAATTGCTGTTTACTGGAGAAAAGAAAAAAATTCTGTAAGATATAGAAATTGTATGTGAGACAAGCTGGCAGGGTGCTCGGAATCATTATGATGTGTAAAGAATTCCTTGACAATGACGGATCACCTCGGGAACATCTGAGTGGGGCCTTTTGTTTATCTTCACTTGCCTTTGCATTTATGTCATGTCTTTCACTTGGGGGTGAGATTTCGTCTTTGAAAGTTGAAACGATTTTTAACTCCAGAAAGGTTTACTCGGTTTTCATGAACTTGTTTCCCATGTCCCCCTGCCCCCACCTAAGCCCCACTTCTCCTTCCCTCTCCCCCCGCCTCTCTCCCTCCCTTCCAGCTGGGGTGTGTCAGTCCTGGATACCAGATGCAAAATGATTAAGCCAGTGCCGCTTTCCAAGTTGGACTTGTTATTGATTAGCACTTCCTAAATCAAACAGAATTGCTGATCGCTATTGCAGGGCATCCGCCACTTGCTTGGGATCCAAGTTCTGCTGCGGTGTTTGTGCCTGAGCAGGCACAGCGGGGGTTTTGATGTGTTCCCCCAACTTAATCATTGCTGCTGCCTGCAAAGGAAGAAGAATGGCAACTTTCATCACCAATTCGTGTTTCTTAAGCTCCAACTGTGTGTGTGGCAGTGTGCAGTCACAGAGGGGATTTTGACAATTAGCAGGAGCCGCTGTCTTTACTCTCCTTAGCTGTGATAATTAATGCCTTAGGACACTTTTATGAGTTGGTATGTGCCTGGCACATGACACATAGTACTGAAGGCATCAGTTACATATGACCCTTTTGAAAGGATGGGGAATTTAACAAAGAGGCCATTTTGTCCATTTGGTTTGTGGATATACTAGCAGGTAATTTGAAATACTATTTGAAATAAAATTGGAGAGAGTCTGTTTGCAAATCAGCCACTACACAATCATCTGTCCAAGAGTATAGGGACTGACATCACTCTTGTGTCACCCCCCATCCCAATTTCTGCTCTTGATAATGTATCAGAATACAAGCTGGTAATGTATCAGGACACAAGTTGGTGTCTCCATGTGCATATGTGTGTGTCTTTTCATTCCTGCACTCTGCTCCCCAGCCTATCCTGAAAAGATATGATGAGCTTTAAGTAAATATTTAAAAACTTTTATTTTGAGATAATTTCAATTTTAAAAATGTTACAAGAGTAGTATGAAGAACTTTTGCATACCTTTTACATATCTTCACCAATTGTTAACATTTTGCCCCATTTTATTATTCTCTGTCCTTCTCTGTCTACAATACACACACTATAGAATTGTTTTTCTTAACTGTTTGAAATTAATTACATACAAAAGCTCCTTTGTCCCTAAATACTTCAATGTGTATTAGCTAAGAAGAGTGTTCTTTTATATAACCAAATTATATATTTGGTATTATCAAATTCAAAATATTTAACATTGATGCAATATTATTATGTAAACTTAGCCCATATTAGACTGATTTGTGGACTGAATTATGTCCCCCTCCCCCAGGTCATATGTTGAAGACCTAACCCCCAATGTGAGGGTGTTTGGAGAGGGGGCCATGGGAGGAAATTAGGTATAGATGAGTACATGAAGATAGGGCCCTGGTCAGATGGGATCAGTGCCCTTATAAAAAGCAACACTGGGGAGCTCGCTCTGTCCCTTCCTGACAGGCGAAGACACAGCCAAAATGTGCTATTTGCAAGTCAGCAAGAGAGTCTTCACCAGACCAGGCCATGTTGGCACCCTGATCTTTGATTTCCAAATGCCAGAACAGTGAGAAAATAAATTTCTATTGTTCAAGCCACCCAGCCTGTGGTATTTTGTTAAGGCAGCCAGAGCTGACTAATACACGTCCCAATAATGTCCTTCATGATATTTTTTCCAGCCCAAGATCTAATCATGAATTGTGCATTGCATTTAGTTATCATATCTCTCTAGTCTCCTTTAATCAAGAATAATTCCTCAGGCTCTTAATATCTTGTCTTTTATGACATTGGCATTTTTGAAGACCACAGGTCAGTTGTTTTGTATATTATCCCTCAATATGGGTTTGTCTGATGTTTCTTCATGATTAGATTCGGATTGTACATTTTGAGCAGGAATTCTACATAAGTGGAATTATGTCCATCTTAATGCATCATATCAGCAGGTATGTGATGTCAGTTTGCCTCATTTTCAGCAATGTTACCTAAGGAAAATTTTTAAAAAGTTTGTAAACTCACTTTTAAAAAATCTATCAGTAAAGTTGGCTAGTATGCTGTGTTAAACATCTTGAATCTCAGCTCTAGAAGTTGAAAAACAATTAACAACAAGTGATGTTGGGTCTGACATATGATATTGATCTAAAATGCTTAAAAGTGATCCCATTTTCTTCTAACAGCAGCGTGAATCCAATAGCTCACAAACAGACCATTTTGAGCATGATTAATGGTTTAGGAACATTTCATTTTTCATTTTCTCCTTCATCTTTCTCTTCATTCACATGCGCTGAGTATTATTATTATTTTTAAACCTGGGCTTTAGCTTCCTTATCTGTAAAGCAAAGAGGTTGGTCTTGATGAGTCATAAAGTACTCCCCAGTGTCTACTGTTCTCAATACTGCAGGCAAAACACCTGGAATTTGTAAAATATAGAGCACAGGATTAGGAAATAGGAAAATACACTTGCAAGAAAGAAATGTTGGGGAAGAGCTTTGCTTCAATGTTTAGCAGCCAGAAAGGGAGGGTTCCAAGTCAAGGATTGTCTCAACACAATTTAGAACTGTTCTGTGTGTCTCTGTGCTTTCTTGGCCACCAGAATATTTCACAGGAGAAGGACCTTATGCTTAGGAGTGCACAGAAGTTTTCATTTTCTGAAATTTTAAAAGTAGCTACTTCTGAAAAATAGAAAATTTTAAAAATCTAAGTTATTTTCTATATTCTTACTAGAGATGACCTGAAATACTCTCTATATCTTCTGTTAGGGGAAATGTTTGATGTTTGGATATTTTTTTTTCTTTATTTAGTAGGTTAGTTTCTCCCCCTTGACATAAAATTTCAGTTTATTTGTTTCAAATCAGAGCCTGAACTGCTAGCCAAGGCTCGTGCCAGGCTTTTTAGTGGTTGTTAGGGGGACATCTGGCCAATGGGTCATTTCCCGATGATGACCAGATAAAAAAGAATCCCCAATTAATTTCAGAACAGCCTCATCTAAGGACCAGAGCAAGGATAAGAAAGGAGAACTACTTGGCTCAGAAAAAGTTCTGAAAAACTCCTCAGTGTGTAACAGAGAATGGAGAAGATAGACCCATGCTAGACATTTGTGCAAACTCATTGCCTCTGCAGAACTTTAGAAATGGACCTTCCAAATAATTATATTACAGATAAGTAAACTGAAATCCAGTGGGTTGTCTTGCCCAATGTCAAACAGCTATTATTAATAATATAACAATAGCTACCATTTTCCAAGTACCTCCCATGTGCCTTGCAGTTTACATATGTTATCCTCATATATAATTCTCATAGCACCCCTAGTATGCATATGACTCCTATTTAGATGTTAAAAGTCAGACAGAGAAAAGTTAAATAACTTGCCCAGGCTTACCCAGGGAATAAGAGCCTGGTCTTAAACCCAGGCCTGTTAGATACCACATTCCCCACATGTTCCTGCACCACATCACCGGCAAAGAGAGACTAGTCAGAGTGCCTATTCTTTCCTTCTGTCTCTTACTCTTCTGTGAGAGATGTGTGAAATTTGTGTGCACTGATGCTATTTGAATTCTTCAAATGAACTTCTCCTGTCAGAGCACTTATTATATATTGTTTTTACTTACTGATTTTTCTGTCTGCCCCCTCTTTGACCACAAGTCCCTTTGAGCCAAGAATCCTGGCTTTTGTCCACAAGGGTACCTCATGTAGCAGCAGAGCACCTAGAACACAGAGGGTGTTCCATAAGTACTTGTTGGGAAGAAGGAAAAAAGAGAAAGAGGAAGGGAGAGAGAGCAAGAAAGAGAGAGAGAGAAAGAGAGAGAGAAAGAGAGAGAGAGAGAGAGACTGGAAGGAGGAAATAAAGGAAGAAAATTGTAGAGAAAACAAACAGAGCTCTGACTTTATAACATGTTTAAGGTTTACCTCCTTGTTGAAAATTGCAGGGGAACCACATTTCATGATTTCTTAACACACACACACACGAATAATATTACATTTTGGTTTTATCTATAGCAGAGAAAATTGCAAACAACCAAATTACTAAAAAATTAGTAGAGCAATAAGTCAATTAGATGCATCCAATGAATGAAAGAATATGCAAATATTAAAAATAATTGTTCCAAAAACTAAAAGGAAACACAGCAAAATGTATTGGAAAGGATAAAATTACTGATTTAAAAAGAAAGCAGAATATAAAAATGCAGAGATGTACAAATGGATAAAAGACAAAGAGTGCATACACAGATAAGAATATTATCTTATACTTCTTTAAATCCATAGGTGATATAAATTGAATTTATACAGATTAAAACTGCAATGTCTTACATGGAAAATACACTGAACAGAATTGACAGCAGGTTAAATGTTGCTAAAATAAAGATTAGTAAAGTTGAGGACATAGCAATAGAAACTGTCCAAAATGAAACATAGGGAAACAGAAGACTTACATAAAATGAATAGAGCATCAGTAATCAGTGGTATAACTTCAAGGAACCTGAAAAACATGTAATTGGAGTCCCTGAAGGAGCTGTAGAGATTAAAAAAAGTATTTGAAGAAATAATGGATGAAAAATTTCTGAATTATAAACCATAAGCCTGTAGATCCAAGAAGCTCAGATAACTTTCAAACCCAAGAGACTTGAAGAGGTGAACACCAAGTCACCTAATAATCAAATTGTTTTAGAATAGTGATAAAGAGAGAATTTAAAAACAGCCAGAGGAAAAAAGAAATATTGTATAAAAAGGAATGTAGATAAGAATGACAGCAAACTTCTTATTAGAAACAATGCAGACCAGACAACAGTGAATCAACATCTATAAGTACTGGAAAAAAAAATTCAATCTAGAATCTTATACCCACCAATAATATCTTTGATAAATTAATGTGAAATACAGACTTTTTCATACATATAAGAGCTTAAAAGAGTTCTTTGCAAGCAGATAGGCTCAATAAAAAATGTCAAAAGTAGTCCTCAGGCAGAAAGAAAATCATACCAGATGGAAATCTACAAATACAAAAAGGAATAAAGAGCACTAGAATTGGTTAATATATGGGTAAAAAAGGCATAGTCTTTTTTTCTTTGTTTTTCTGAATAATTACTGTGTACCAGGCACTCCGTTAGTTGTTTTGCATATATAACTCATCCTTATGTTAACCACATAAGGTGGGAATTATCATCCCAGTTTCACTGATGAGGGAATTGAGATTCAACGAGCTCGAGGCCTCATATCCTACTTAATGTGGAAGTGAGGATTGGTAACTAACAATGACTCTAAAACACATAGCAAATTCAATAAATAGATGTTTGAAGTGTGAATGAATGCCGTGGCAAAAATCCAACCTGAAAGGTGACTGACTATTGAATCTGATAGTCTCTAGGGTGAGCCCTGAATTTTATTAAAAAAGATTCTACACAATATTTCCCAGGGAAGTAAGGACATGCATAAAATAACTCTTGTTTTTAGTACAAGGTGGTGGACTGAGCACTCACTGCAACATATGCTCTCACACCCTGCTAAACACAATAAGGGCATATCAGTGAACCAGAAACTAACAGGATCTCTGTGAAAAAATATCAAGCTTAAGTAACAGCAGCAAGAATTTTCCATCCCGGTGGCCACTGGAGAAATCTATTTCAAAAAAAAGTGTGCACAACCAGGATTTGAAGAAAGTCAATGTAATAAGAGAGGATAGATTAAAAAAAAAATAAGTAAAAGAAAATACATAGAAAGAAACAGAGTTAAAGCAGCCAGAATAGGAATTTAAAATAATTAGATTTAAAATCCCCAGTGAGATAAAGGAAAGAATTACATCTGTGAAACAAGAAGTGGAAGTTCTAAAACAAGAACAGGATATTCTGAAGAAGAATAAATTAGCAATGTTGGAAAAAAAACTTGTAATTTACAGGGAGGCAAAACTGTTTAGGTGTCAAAGGGTAGTGTTTTTCAATTTTACCAAAGGAAAAAAAAACAAAAAAGACACAACTGTTCTAGTAGCTATAGCCAACTTTATGAAAGATCTGAAAACTATAAAGCAAAAACTGTAATGTTTGATCAGAATCAAATAGCTGAGGAGGCTGCTACAGAGGTTGCCTTGTTAACCTTTTTTTCCACTTCTGTCGTGTGTGATAGGAAAAAAAGAAGTCATAACAAGTGATTTTTCTGTGTATAGTGTTCTCTTTAATAACTGACATAAAATATGGCAGGAAAGACAAAAAGCATGATGGCCAGTGGCATTGTGGGCCTACATAGCTGATTCAATCTGTGTAGTAGCAATGGTTAGGAGTAAAATGCTCTGTGAAGTAGTTCCATGTTGTCCTTAACCCTCTTACTATGTTGGACCACGCAAATTAATGCTTGTAAAGGAACAAGCAAATGAAAGACTTCCTAGAATTTTAATAAGCTCTCAAATGAAGGCTTTTGAGGAGGTCATGTCATTGCTCATAAATTAGCAAGAAGAAAAACAAACACAATAGTGAAAAGCACTGAAGATTCAGATTAAGCAGCTGGATTTAAGCATGCTGAGACACGAGACAGTCAGGGCTTTGAATTGCTATTGGCTCTGAGGCAAGAACTTTCTCTCATCTGTGCTGAACAAACATCACCCAGGATGCAGGGAACTGGAGCCAGTTGTGTGATCATGGGATTAACCTCAGAATGCTAATGGCAACCTGACTGCACAGGCAGGCAAGGAGGCACGTGCAATCCACACTCTAATACTTCTGCACAGTGACATGGCCCAGGCCTCCGAGGTTTATGGGGCCTTACGTCTTGCCTGTTGTCCTTGAAATGTGATTTTGACAAAGTTTCAGCAACTTGATAAAAGAAGATGATCCAAAAATCTGGGGAAGGCATCTTCTTATTTAGGTCAGATGGGGTCAGTTTTTTATTAAAATAAAACAGAAATTTTGTGAAGAACTATTGATAGATCCTTTTAGGAATTTGTAAGCAAGTCTTGATATTAAAAATGTTATCATGACTCCAAAATGATAACCATATTCTAACTATTCTAGACAACAGGAGTAAGAAATAACCAGAAATGAGCAAACTAACAATTTTTCCATGTGTACCTGCAAAATACTGGTCCCTGTAAAATGCTCAAAGGAAAAAAGAGTCTTGTAAACCAATAATTTGGGCAGTACTATATAATGCAAATCTTTCTTGGAGACTCAAAATTCACATTTGAACATGAAATTTCCTGAAAAGGCCTAGAGTAAAGAAATTGTGAGTGTTGTTAAACCTAGCATTTCTGAAATTTATTTATCCATGAATCTATTTGTCTGTCTATGTATCTATCTATTAATCTATCCACCTATTTATTTATACATGGTTACATCTCATGGAAGTAGTGTTCCGTAGAACACACTTTGGATAACATGGTATACTTGACACACGACACCATTTTCGCTGCTTACTCTCACCTCTGTGAAGGTTTCCTCAACTCTCCAGACAGAATAACCCTCCCAGTCCTCTGCATTCTAATAGAATTTTCCACAAATCACTTATAGGATTCATAATGAGATTCAATGAAAGTTTGAGGAATGAATTTGATGCCTATAACAGCTGATAGTGTGTGTGTGTGTCTCCTCAGGGCATGAGATATTTTCTTATTCTGAGCACATAGCGGATTGTTAAATATTTGTTCAATCACATGGCCTATAGGTGAGGCAGACGTAGCTATTATACCTATGTGCTAGAGATACCCTAGAACTCATTAGATAAGGAAACAAAAATATTTCCTCATTTCTCAGGCCTTTAATATTTGAATGTGAATTTTGAACTCCAAGAACGACTTATATAGCACTACCCAAATTATTGATTCACAAAACTCTTTCTTGCTTTGAGCATTTTATAGGGACCAGTGTTGTAGTTTTATAGAGAAACAGGTTGGTATGTTTTACTTAAACCCTTCCTTACTTATCCAAAGCAACAGAGAATGCAGGCCAGGGGTAGTTTCAGGAATGAAGGGTGAGAGGGGTAAAAACATTGAAACCCCAGATAATCTTCACACAGTGACATAGGTAACAATTAGAATTTCTTCTCCACTAGACATTTTAACAAAGCCAGTTCTAGTGGAGGTGCTTTGCTTGCAAGACAGCAACTCATTCAAATTAGATCCAGTAAAAAAAGAGTTATGAAAATGATACAGATTAAGAGGAATCTTATAGAGTTTAAAATATAGTAAGCTTAGCTATACTGGTAAGTCTTTAGGTTGCAGCTCTTACTTACTCTTTCTGGGGCTACATAGTCAGCCTCTCATCTTTGTCCTTCTGTGCAGAAGCCCCATTCTCTTGCATGCTGCCTTTGTCTGCAGGGCTCATGGTTTCTGCTTACCCTGATGTCAGCTCACACTTTGACTTAGACTGGAGACAACGTTGGCCCTAACTCTTTGTGACTTTTGGGATCTAGAGTACATCACTCTTTCATTACTATCTCTGTATATCTTCCTTCAAATTGTAAGGAAAAATCTGGTTTAACCCAACCAATGTTTTGATTCCCTTTAATTAGCTGCCTACCCTTGGTCTGATCAATTGTAGCTTGGTCATGTAGCATGAGGGACTGATTCTTTAAATGTGTAAACAGGGCAGTTGGGGGAAGAAGAGAGGTCAAGCATGGCTGGAAAATTGACATATCGGCCCCATGCCACCCACCACACGTGTGCTTTACCTGCCAGATGCACTTGCGGTAGAGATGCCCATGGATACCGACATGGATTCATCTAGTCTCTTGTAAGATTTTTACCCCTACACCCCTAAAATTGTGAAGTCTCATAATATTTAAAAGGCAACAGCCAGATAAGGTTTGAGGGAAGCAAGAGCTCTTGCTATTCCTCAAATGAAATAATTAGCCATTAAGTAATCAAAAGTTTACATAGTATAAAAATATTATTTAATGCATAATTTTGGTTTTTTCAACAGCTACTCCAGTTGTTTAAGATGAGCAGACAAAAGGATTTCAACTAAAACAGAATGCTTTTTCTGCAAGAGAATTCTCTAAGTGTTCTGTCTAAAACAATGCACAGCTCTAGTTCCTAAAAAGTCACCTCCCATAATCCCATAAGTTGGTTTTGAGTACTTTCAAAGCATGTGTATTGGTTAAAACAAAATTCTACAATGTTTCTTTAATTTTGGTCCCTCTTTACCACCGTCAAGAATTTTTTAAAAAAACCTCTCCATTCTATTTATATTTTTTGAATTATTGAATTTTTTTTTTAGTGTTAAAAGAATCTTAGAACTGTCTAATTAAGCAGTCCCAACCATCCGTTTCCATCTCCTCATTTTAAAGCTAGCCATGGGATCTATAAGCCATCTTCATTGTTTTAAAAAGCCTAACAAAAATCAACATTCATCCTTAATAAAACTGAGGGACTAATGCACCACTTTGCTTTGGGCTTAAACATTGTTTGTTTGACAGTAACACTGGCAGTTTTGCATTAATCAGATAATCTGATGGGCAGTGATTACCACAGGAGTCTATTCTTTTTTTTTCGTCCCACATTCTTGTCTTGTCCTCAGAGAAAGGAACTTCTGCTAACTTTGGCTCTCCTACAGAAAGCTGTGGAGGCAGCTTTCACCCCTCCTCACATCCCCTCACTTATGCCTCTCCACAGAAAGAGAAAGTGGAGTCTGTTTGATGACATCAGCAAGAGCCTGAAGATCCTGTTTTGGCGCCTGGTCTTTCTGTTGGGCAGGGTTAGTGTGTTAAATGTTGTCTCATTGGGGGCAGATTCTCTCGTCACAGCTTCCTTTCTGGAGCTGCCTGTGTTTACCCCCAGAGATAAGTAACCCAGCCCTGCTGTCCTTTGTCTTCCCTGGTGGTCACTGGCTGAGGCTGGGGTGGCAGTGGAGGGGTAAGTGAGGACGATCCAGCCATGCCCAGCCCCAGCGAGCATCCCAGCCATGTTTTCTAAGACAAATAAAGGATAACATTTGATGCCCACTAAACTTCATACTTTGAATTTACACAGGATTGGTCAAAATGTGGAGAAGAAAAGTGGTATGTAGTAGGATTTAAGCCCCTTCTGTGAACTTCTGACAATATCTCCAATTTATTTAATTGGGGGATTAATTCACACTTAATATATGACATTTGATAGATAAAGATTTTTTTATAAAAACATATCCACTTGAGAAGAGGGGCTTTTAAAGGTAGTTATTGAAGATAAAAGTTTGGAAACCACCGATCTAGTCTAATTCCTTTATTTCTCAGACCGGGGGGCTGAGATCCAGAGCAATAAATCACATTTCACAGAACAGAGCCAGATCTGGAGCCCAGATCTCCCGAACACCCTTTGCGGGGTCTCTCCCCACCTCCACCAGCCTGTCTCAAATCCAGCTGGTGAATTACATCAGGAGGATCTTAGAACTCAACATTTTTGGAGCTAATAATTCTGATCACTACCCTACAAGAAACAATTTGGGGATAGACTATCCTGAACGCAGTGTAACCTTGGCTGCATGTAAGATACACTGGTGAACTTTTAAAAATCCCAATGTCCAGGCCACATCCCAGACCAATTAAATGAGAACACAGGAGGTGAGACTCAGGCACTACTATTTTTAGAATCTCACTAGGTGATTTCAATGTGCAGCCAAGTAGAGAAGCACTGCCCTTACTTTTTTCTCAGTAAAGACAGATGCAAAGGTTTTGATTAAGAATTACCTTAACCTCAGCCACCCAGAGGGCAATTAGGAAACACTTAAAATTAACTTGACTCCCTCTAGCACAGTGCCTTGTGCACAGAGGTGATCAATAAATATTTGTGGCTGTAGGAAGATGTAACACTTAAGTATCAGTTTTGACTTAAATAAACCACCAAAAATCAGAGCTACTCTTTATTGAAATTTTAAGAGAATTTGGGTTGGTGAGCCAGACTGGAACCTGTTCTCTTGAACACAACCTTTGTGTGGAACAAAAAACCTCATTCACTCTGTGGGAGCTCAGAATTTGTACCTGAAATCTACAAAGACCAGACAGGAACTAAATTTGAGTGATTCTGTCTTTCTTTCTATTCTTTAAATGGTCTCTTTTAAAAACATAGAAGACATTTTGGCTAACTTCCCTCTTAATACCAAAGAAAGGAGATGATGGATGTCAACATGTCTCCCCATAAGAATGGTTGCAGCAAGCTGACGAAAGCTGACACTAAGAAGGCTTTGGGTAAAGAGGAATATTTATTTTCTGTCTTCTCTGGGATTAGGTTCAAGGACAAGATGGAAAAGAACGCAGAACTGGGTGCCAGAAAGTGAAATCTTCCCTTCTTTCTTTGCTAAATAACTGTGTGATCTTAGACATAAAAGTCTGACATCAGTTCTCTCATTTTCAAAATGGTGATGCCTCTTTATTTTACAGACTTGTGTGTGAAAATCAAATTAAGTAGTAAGTGGGAATGTTTGTGTGGGAAGCATGATATTTCCTAAAGATGTAACCAATCTGGACCTTGGCAACATTGGTATTCAATCTAGTATTTAAGAAAGCAAAAGCTACATATGCATACTGTCACAGAACAAAACTTAACGAGGAATGAACAGTTCTGGGTGTCGCTCTTGAACTGTCGAAACAAGAGTGAATTACATGGACATGCCCCCTGACCTCAGGCTGTTTACCGAAAAATAAAAATGATTGCACAGAGCAGCCAGCCTTCCCTGGGCTACTGGGTTATCCTGCAATAAAAACTCCAAATTGCAGGTGGCTTACAATCACAACTGCTTTTTTCATTCATGTTATGTGACTTTGCCCACATCTCTTTATTGTGAGATTCAGGCTGAAGAAGAAACTTTTACATGGTATATGCTGTTCTCATGGCCAAGGAAAAGCAAAGGGGCTGGTGAAGACACACTGAGGCTCATAAAGCTTCCATCAGACCTAATGTACATTGTACTCCCTTCTGTTGGCCATGGCAAGGCACATGACCAAGCTCGACATCACTGGGGCAGGCAAGGGCCCTCCCTAATGAAACCCTGCAAGGCAACCGGCAAGGATAAATCATCCTTATGGAGAAGCAAGAGATTAACTGAGAGGGATAATAGAGTCTGCCCCACAGCAGGCAATCTCAGAGTGGTGTGATTAGCTGAGGATAGGAAAGTTTAGGGTACTATGGGAGGCCAAAGGAAGGGCATCTAATTCTAAGGGAATTGGGGCTTCAGAAAAGCTTCCCAGAGTGAGTGACTTCTGGAGATGAGTAGGAATTAGCCAGGTGGATGTGGTTGGATGGGAGGATACGTTTTAGGCAGGAAAGAGTACACATCCTAGGCAAGAGGAAATACAGAAAATTTAGAGACCTGAAAGTGCTTTGCACTGCTGGAGCATGGAATAGAAAGGTGGAGTGGGGACAACTAGGGCTAGAAAATCTGGGGCCCTATACACAGGTTGCACACAGAATTTATCTTCTACCATATATATCTTCCAAATTTAACCACTTTTGAGAGTGAAAGAAGATGTTGGTAATAAATATGTTTGGACAACACGCATGAAACAGCCTATTCTGGGCAAACCAGGGTGAAGGTCATCTGACTAACAAACCATGTTACGGAGCTTGAACTTCATTTTATAGGCAAGACTTTGAAGGGCTGCAAGCAAGGGAGAGGCTGTTACTCAGATTTACATTTCAGGAAGCTCATTCTGACTACAATGTGAAGGATGAATTTAGGGGGGAAGAACAGAGTCAAGGAGACCATAGACTGTAGCAATAATCCAGGTGAGAGAAGATGGATAGTTGGACCCCCCCACACACATACACATGTGTATACATATATGCATCCATGCTATCTGCTATATATAAAAGCTGGGCTCATTTCAGCATGAAATATTCCTGGCCTACAAAAGTCCCATAAATTCCTGTGTTTGTTCCCACAGAGGGATCAGGAACAAAAGGAGAGACTAACATCTACAGATCATAATATACAGTCTCAAGAATACTTTAGTGACAACAGGAGTCTGTCCAGTCACCAAGCATGTGAAGAAGACTCAAAACCATGTAAGCCCTCACACATGACTCTCAGTTTCAAGAGACCAGCTTTCCCTAAGGATTTCCATGGTAGAATGCAATTGACATGTACATCCAGCATCCAAGACAGCTCAGAACTGGGGTGGTTCCAACTGCCTAGATGGGTTACACTTTTGATTCATGTCTGAGATCTGATGGGTGTTTACGCTGAGAGCCCTAAAGTGAAAGAGGCCAGCATTATCATCAGCACCCTTTCTGCTGGTGCAGTAAGGCTTTCGTCTGGCCATCTTTAAGAACACATTTGCTGCTTTGTGGTTTGAGGGAATACCCCAAGATTGGGAAAGATCGGTTTGTGATGATGCATTGCACTCTGTGTGAGAACCTGGAGGTGAGTAGGATTCTCTGAGAAATTCTGATCAGGGAGAGTTAACTCTGTTGGCAGAACAGAACACCCACAAGGAATGATTCAAAGGCTCTGGGAATCCTCTTCTCCACCATGCTGATGTCGGGGCCATCCCTTTCATGCCAGTCTTGGCCTCCTTTCTCTCTCTGTCTCTGAGTTCTGGATTTTTTTTTCTTTCTTGTTTTGTTTTAAGCCACATTCCATTCTATCAACCATATACAGAGCTCTTTGAAAGAGAAGTATACCAAGAATATTCAGACTTTTATCCCAAGTTCTAATTGACTGTGGCAATCACATTCTTTTCTGATGCCATCCCCATCAAACAGCATCATACGCATATGCCTTCCTTTGCTTATTTTGCAGTTTTGTAGCTCTGTCTGACATGCTCACAAAGCAACTCTCTCCCTCACCTCTGCCATTCTACTCTCTCATTTCAACCCAGGGCCTTCCAAGTCAGGTTCAGTAGCTACTCCAATCTCATAGTGTCACCTAGTCTACGTTTCCAGCCCCCTTGTATTCTTGCCACCAGTGGTTCCATTGCTGACTTTCTCATTCTTTTTCCTTTATCACTACTCAGCCTCATATACTTCTCAAAATATTTTAAAAGCAAATGCTTTTGACTAATAATGGTAGCTAACACTTCTGACAGCTTCCAATGTGACAGGATGAGCAATGAGCTCTTTGCATGGACTGCTTATTTCGTCCTCACCACCATCTATAAGGTAGACGCTTTTATTAACCTTGCTTTACAGAATTGGAAACTGAAGTCAAATACACAACCAGAAAGTGTAGAACTTGGCAAGAAAAAGCCCCAATGCCAGATACATAGAGTATGTATCTGAGTTAGAATTGTGTTTAGCTACAAGTAATGGGATGGAAAAAAACACAACTCCAATTTTTTGTTTTATTTTTAATTGGCAAATAATAATTGTATATATTTATGGAGTATGAACTCCAGTGTTTTAAATAGTGGTGTACTTTCATCACATTGCAAGAACTCCAGAGGTAGGTAGTTGCCTGGATTGGTTCAGCAATTCAACAATGTCAGGACTGATGTCTTCCAAGATGGCTGCACAGCTCCAGGGACACATCTGCCTTTAAAGCTAAAAGAAAAAGCATTTTCTTCTTAAGAGTTTTTGTCTATAAAATGTTGACAGAAATTAAGGCTGTTGAGTCAGAAATAACTTCATAAATGTTTGCTGGCCATTATTCTGTCTTCTTTTGAAAAGTTTCTGTTCATTTCCCTTGCCCATTTTTTGATGGGGTTGTTTGATTTTTTCTTGTTGATTTTTTTGAGTTCTAGATAGATTCTGGTTATCAGCCCTTTATCAGATGTGTAGAGAGCAA
>NW_012143856.1:2391739-2442431 GCF_000956105.1 Propithecus coquereli | reverse complement strand
GGAGGAGGGAGGAGGGGACGGGTATTTGTATACACAAGGAGTGCAATGCGCACTACCCGAAGGATGGACATATTTGAAACACGGATTTGGGGTGGGGGAACCAAGGGCAACACACGTAACCTAAACATCTGTACTCCATAATATGCTGAAATAAAAGAAAAAAAAGAAATAACTTCATAAAGGTTTATTGGAAGCCAGATGTAAGGATTGAGCTGGGAAGACATACCAACAAATTTGGAAGTATTCCAGAGTCTGTTACAAGTTGGAAGCATTTTGTAATAAAGTTTAGGAAAAGGGAGCAGGACTCATCATATCATAGTTGTCTTTTTTCATTGGAGGGTACAATACGGAAGTTACAATCATTGGCTACAATGTTTACCTGCAAGACAATCAGTAGAACTTCATCATTCAGAAACAAATTAGCAAAACTGCAGGATTCAGAAACAAATCAGCATCCTTTTCCAGGTAGTAGGTCATACGTTAATCAGTATGTCAACAATATGAGGAACTCAGATAAGATTCTTTACTCAAGGATAAGATTTTTTATGCAGGGACAGGATATCTCAATGAATCATAAGAACTCCACAAGGTGGGTTAGTTTGGAAGCCTGTTTACTTTTAAAGTAAACTGTCAAATGTGACCTGTAGGTTATCATAAGGAAGGGAATTACCCCCTGCCCCACCCCTATCACCATCACCAAATTCCCCTTACTGCTCATTGTCAGAACTGGGCAACACCCTCCCGCCCCCTGCAGAGCATTTATTGCCAAGTGATAAGGAGTTTGCCATGACTGATCTACACCAATCGTAATTCATGCCTTGAAGCTGGGGTGCAGACCTACACACCTGAAGCTAACTCTAATTCAGTAACTGAACAAACTGGGATTATGTGGCAGGGAAGAAGGAACAGAAAGAGCTATTGGGGATATAATTTATAGCATCTGCTAACACTCAATGGGTGTTAGTTCCCATCTCTACTTCCTTTACTTATTTATTTATATTTTGAGATGGAGTCTAGCTATTGCCCAGGCTGGTCTCAAACTCCCGAGCTCATGTAATCCTCCCACCTCAGCCTCTCACATAGCTGGGACTACAGGCGTGCACCACAGTGCCTGGCTCCTACTCTCTTTAGAGTAGAGAAGAATCAACTGTAGGTGATACTCTTTCATGTTGAGATTTGGATGTTGGCTGGCCCCTGTGGGTGGGCAAGATACATCTGAATCATAGATGAATCAGTCAAATTTTCAGAAAACAGTTAAAGCTTGCTTCCATTCCTCCAAATATATGAGATTGTCTGATTCAAAGGGCATTTATTAACATATTTGAAGAACTCTAAGTATTTTGTGGGACTCAAAGTAAATTGATTCTATGGTATTGTGAAGCACCAAAGACTAAATATTATTGCCCTAACTCATTTTGATCTCTGATTATCTGATGTGTTTATTAAAAAGTAATTGATCATCTTGTCAGCTGATGGCTAACCATTTTAGTGGTTGTCTACCCAATAGCTACTTTCCTTTTCTTCCATGGGTGGTAAAATGCCCAACCAAAACCTCAATTTTTTAGCCTTAGTGTGAGGCTACCAGAATGTGGGTGTGAATGCTGGAGGTGTAGCAACCACCCTGCGACCATGAAGCAGAAAATATGAAGAAGAAGCCAATGCCAAGGGGAAAGAGTAGAAAACTAGGAGACTGAGACATGCTGGCATTGCCCAGCTGCAGAACAGGCTGGCCTGTCTACCCTAGACTTTCTGATAGCTGAAAAAACAATGGATGTTAAAGCCCTGTAGGTGGGCTTCTTCTGCCATCAATTGCAACTGCCATAGTTTCTAATTGTGTTGCAGTTAAAATAGTTGCCATATAGGTAGAAATGGTGTTTGAGAGCATTGTGGGTTAAAAGAAAGCTTGGACCTTATCCTAAGAAGTAATTCACATTTAAAATTAGTACCTAGCCCAGAGTGGAAGTTGTCAGCCTCAAATGTCCTTTTGGGCTCATCCACCTTCTTCATTGGCCTCTCTTCTTTAATAAAGACATAATCACTTAAAATCCCTCAGCTTAGTGTCTGACCTATACTAAACACTCAAAAATATTATGGATTATTAGCTTTTTTAAAGATAATTTCAGTTTCATTTTCACCACCTTCAAAATAGCAACAGTATTCTGCTAAATCATCAGGATTAATAGAAGTGACATATGTGAAGCACCTGGAACATCTGGTCAATCATTCAACAAGCACTAATATTGCATCCACTATGTGCCAGGCACTGTTCAAAGCACTGGGGATATAGCAGCAAACAAGACAGATAGGGATCCTGCTCTTATCCTACTGGGTACATATAGACTATAAAGTACAAACATCTGAGACAACCAGGTTGTCTGCTGATGATATTGCTACTAAAAAGCTAAAACAGATGCTGGGATAAAGTTGCATGGGTGGAGGTTTATTTTAGCCCAGGTCAGGGAAAGCCTCAATGAGGAGGTGACAGCTGAGCTAAAAGTGAGTGATGAGAAAGTACAAAAGGAGGCAGATAACTCAGTAAATAATCACGATACCATTTATTTATATTCTTTTCTCATTTAAGTCTCACAACAACTTTATTATATTATTCTCATTTCACAATTCGGGAAAATTAAGGTCTAGTGAGGTTAAGTAACTTGCTTTAGATTACAAAGCAAATAAGGGGCAGAGCCGGCATTTGAACCACCATTTAGCCTGAAATGTGACCTGGACTCCAATACTCCTGAAGGAAGAGCAGCTTAGCCAACACATTTTTGCTGTGCTGCATGTATACACACAAGAGAGGGAGCCTCTCAGGCAAGTGTGCTTCACCAAGGGTTAAGACCCAAGCCTTAGAAATAACTGACTGAGTTAAAGCCCCAGAGCACAGGAACCTTGCCTTCTGATCTGGGTATCTCATCCCTGGCTGCATGATGAACAGGATTAGGAACTTGATATGATTCCAAAATATCATCAGGATGGCCTGCATCTCTGGAGAGATGAGCCACTGGTTCTATTCTAGTCGCCCACCTTTGCCATATCAACAAGTGAAACAAAGAGAGTCTCTCTCTTGGGAGACTTAAAGGTCAATTCTGTCTGATAATAAGTTAATGAGGAAGAAGAGATCTTGAGAAGGAAATCTTCACTGCACACCTCTCAAAACTCTAATATTTTCTTCTTCATACCCCCCAAAAAATACTTATTGAGTACTTACTATGTGCCAAATACAGTGATGATACGGACAGTCAAGTTCTCTGTTCTCCTTGGGCTTGCATCAAGAGCAGGGAAAGAAGACAAGAAACAACCTCATGAATAAAGTGCTGTGAGGAAAATAAAATTAGGAAATCAAAGGGGCAGAGTGGGAGGACACATCAGAGAGGGTGGCCAGGAGGATAGACAGACTGAGGCCTGGGGATGGCCATGATGAGGAAGAGCCCACCAGGAACACATGGCAAAGAGGGGTTCCATAGTCCCTGGTCACACTCAAGGTACAGAAAAAACAGGCCAATGAAGCTGAACATGGTGAGCTGGGGTGGGAAGGGTGAGATGGAGTGGAAGAGATAGATGGGACCACGTCACATGGGGCCTCATTGGCCACAGTGAAAAAGTGGAACTCTCTCTTGCCCCAGTGAAACTCATGGGGTGCCACCCAGGTGAACATACACATGGGCCCCTATGTACATGGAGAGCTTGGGGGCCCCATACCCATCCCCCATTCACCGACTGAGGGGCCTCCATGAAAGCTTGTGGTCTGTGTTCGCCTTGGTCTATTACTGATTACTGGTGAGATGGCTGGAATATGAATGAAGCCCTCAGGATGGCGTGGAGCTCCATCTTCCCACCCCGTGTAACCACTTGTCATTGGGAGATGACAGATATTCCAGGAGGCTAGAAGCCAAGTGAAAAATGTTCCTGTATTTCTTTCTTCACTTCAGCATATACATATTTCAAGAAACAAACCTTTTCCTTGCCAGCCTGCCCCACAGCCATCCTGAGCTTCTCTGTTTGTGTTAAAATAGCATACACTGAATACTGATGTAGCAGGTCCTTCCAGCCCCATGAAGTCATTTGTTGAGAATATCCTTGGGTAGCAAATGTCCTTCTCAGGATCTTTAGCTCTTGTCTCAAGTTATTCTAATGCTACTCTCAAGAACCCAGAAAGGTCAAATATTTTAGTCCAAGCCCATCTCTAATTAATTGTAGTATTTATGTTTAAATAGATCAATAGCCAAGTTTGACCTCAATGTACAATGTGAGCTATTACAATATCATTGCAATATGAAAGAAGCTGTAATATGTGGGTCAGGTAAACCACTTGTATTGAACTCAGCAATACAGAGGAGAAGCTTTTGTTCTAATGAATATTGTATTTCAATGTTAAAAATGGGAAGGCCATACTCAGGTTCCACCCACAGCTAAGTTCTGAACCTGAAAGGAATAAGAGGAGCCTGGGGAAAAAAAACTGTAGTCTCTTTTCAGCAGTAGGACAAACCTGGCTGGCTGGAAACCACACCCACAGTTCTGAGTCAGTCTGACTTCTTGAAGAGGAAAAAATAGAGAAAAATGGACAACTGCCTCATAACTTACATATATTATTCTTTTGTGTTTAACAATTATTTTAAAAATATTTTTAAGTGAGCCATGCTTATGGGAAAGCAGAACTCTAGTAAGATGTGCCAGGGCCAAATGTGATTGAGAATAAATATTAATATCTTTTTTTTAATTTTAGTTTTATTTTTTATTTCAGCATATTACAGGGGTACAAATGCTTAGGTTACGTATATTGCCTTTGCCCCACCTGAGTCAGAGCTTCAAGAGTGTCCATTCCTCAGACAGTGCGCACCACACCCATTAGGTGTAAATATACCTATCCTCTTCCCCCTTCCATCTGTCCAACACATGATGAATGTTATTATTATATGTGCACTTAAGCATTGATCAGTTAATACCAGTTTGATGGTGAGTACATGCAGTGCTTGTTTTTCCATTTTTGTGATACTTCACTTAGTAGAATGGGCTCCAGCTCTATCGAGGATAATACAAGAAGTGCTGTATCACCATTGTTTTTTGTGGCTGAGTAGAACTCCATGGTGTACATATACTACATTTTATTAACCCACTCATGTATTGATGGGCACTTGGGTTGTTTCCACATCTTTGCAATTGTGAATTGTGCTGCTATAAACATTCGAGTGCAGATGTCTTTTTTATAGAATGTCTTTTTTTCCTTTGGGTAGATGCCCAGTAATGGGATTGCTGGATCAAATGGTAGTTCTACTTGTAGCTCTTTGAGGTATTGCCATATTACTTTCCACAGAGGTTGTACTAGTTTGCAGTCCCACCAGCAGCATATGAGTGTTCCTATTTCTCTGCATCCACACCAACACTTATTGTTTTGGGACTTTTTGATAAAGGCCATTCTCATTGGAAATAAGTGATATCTTATTGTGGTTTTGATTTGCATTTCCCTGATGATTAGAGATGTGGAGCATTTTTTCTTATGTTTGTTGGCCATTAGTCTATCTTCTTTTGAAAAGTTTCTGTTCATGTTCTTTGCCCACTTTTTGATAGGAAAAAATTGAAACCATTCCCACTTAGAACTGGAACCAGACAAGTTTGCCCTCTATCACCACTTCTATTTAACTTAGTGATGGAAGTTCTAGCCAGAGCAATCAGACAAGAGAAGCAAATCAAGGGCATCCAAATGGGGGCAGAAGAGGTCAAACTATCTCTTTTTGCTGATGATATGATCTTACATCTAGAAAACCCCAAAGATTCTGCCATGAGACTACTGGAATTGATAAACAAATTCAACAAAGTCTCATGTTACAAAATCAATGCACAGAAATCAGTAGCATTCCTATATGCCAACAATAGTCAAACTGAGAACCAAATCAAAGACTCAAGACCCTTCACAATAGCAACAATGAAAATAAAATACCTAGGAATATATTTAACTAAGGCGGTCAAAGACCTCTACAGGGAGAACTATGAAACACTGAGGAAGGAAACAGCAGAGGACATAAACAGACGGAAAACCATACCATGCTCATGGATGGGCAAAATCAACATTGTTAAAGTGGCTATCTACCCACAGTGATCTACAGATTAAATGCAATCTCTATTAAAATATCAACATCATTCTTCACAGATGTAGAAAAATTAATTCTATGTTTTGTATGGAACCAGACAAGAACCTGTATAGCAAAAGCAATCTTAAGGAAAAAGAACAAATTGGGAAGGGAGGCATCAATTTACCAGACTTCAAGCTATACTACAAGGCTATAGTAACTAAAACAGCATGATACTGACACAAGAACAGAGAAATAGACTAATGGAATAGAACTGTGAACCCAGATATAAAACCATCCTCATATAGCCATCTAATCTTTGACAAAGAAGACAAAAACATACACTGGGGAAAAGAATCCCTATTCAATAAATGATGTTGTGAAAATTGGATAGCCACATGAAGAAGACTGAAACAGGATGTGCACCTTTCACCTCTCACAAAAATCAACCCACGGTGGATAACAGACTTAAATCTAAGGCACGAAATTATAAGAATTCTAGAAGAAAATGTTGGAAAAACTCTTATAAACATTGGCCTAGGCAAAGAATTTATGAAGAAGAGCCAAAGGCAATCACAGCAACAACAAAAATAAATAAATAGGACTTGATCAAATTAAAAAGCTTCTGCACAGCCAAGGAAACTATCCTGAGAGAGTAAACAGACAACCTACAGAATGGGAGAAAATATTCACATATTACACACCCATTTCTATTTTAAGTCTTATGTGGAAGAAGCTGGGCTCTGTAGGGCACAACTCAAAGCAGCTTTATTCTTTCCTCCTGGGTGTCCTGTTACTCATCCTGTAGGGTAGTGCATTCCCCTGCCACCTCCTTAGATGAGAACCAGGCGGGCCCCTGACTTTTCTGGTCACTCTTGGCTAATAAGTCCTTTGATCACTGTAGTCCTCAAAAGATTTCAGACCAATAATGAATGTGTCTAGCCCTATCTAATAATCAAAACTCTGAACTTTATTTCAGGTAATTTGTTTTCTCCTCATGCACATGGAGGCCTGTGGTCTACTTCTTTATTTCACCACACTGTCTGGTCTGGTGGCCTCAGTTTCTGACTCATTATAGGAAAAGGAGCAGTAAACGTGCTACTTGACTGAATTCTGTATGGTGTCGGTTCATTCTGCTAGTACAGATAGTTAAAGCCAACTCTTTCTTTGGGGAAGCCCCACCCCCATCTTCCAATTGCCTGCATTGTCTGTGACAGGTCATATACAATGCCTCCTACAGTCCCTGGACACCGTGGCATACCTCCAGGCTCTTTTAATCAAGATCTCCTAACCTCTGCATAGGATCTTCTTAGATAGTGTCATGGGTTGAACTGTGTCTCGTCCAAAAAAGATACGTGGAAGTCCTAACCCTCAGTAACTTGGAATGTGACCCTATTTCCAAATACATATTTCAGATATAATCAAATTAAGATAAAGTCATACTGGATTAGGGTGATCCCTAAATTCACTTACTAGTGTCTTCATAAGAGAGAAATTTGAACAGAGACACACACAGTGAGGAAGGCCATTTGACTACAGAGGCAGAGATTGGAGTTTTGCTGCCACGAGCCAAGGAATGCCAAGGATTGTCAGCAACCACCAGAAGCTAGGAAAATAGATTCTCTCTCTGATCTCCCAAGAAGAAACCAGTCCTGCCAATACCTTGATTGAGGACTCATAGCCTCAAGAAGAATCAGAGAATAAATTTCTGTTGTTTTAAGCCCCGCAGTTTGTGATGTTTTGTTATGGGAGCACTAGGAAACTGATACACACAAACTCTCCAGAGTGAGCTCTTTAAGTGTAGGGATTATGCATTCCACCCAGCATGGTGTCGGGTATAGAAGTCATTTCATTAAATGTTGAGCGAGTGAATGAGATCTATATGCTTAGAGAAAACACTCAGATGTTTGGTGATGATTAGATGGCTGGTTGAACAGTTTGTTTTTCATTTTTCAATTTGATTTTTTATAAAAGAGCCATTCAGTTATACAACTGTTTTTAGTTAATTAATTAAGACAGGGCCTTGCTCTGTCACTCAGGCTGGAGTGCAGTGACATGATGGTAGCTCAACTGCAGCCTCAAACTCCTGGGCTTAAGCAATTCTCCTGTCTCAGCTTCCCAAGTTGCTAGGATTATAGGAATGTACCACCATGCCCAGCTAATTTTTTAAAAAATTTCTTGTAGATATGTTGCCCAGGCTAATCTCAAACTCCTGGGCTCACATGATCTTCCCACCTTGTGGGAAGTGCTGGAATTACAGGTGTGAGCCGCCATGCCTGGTCAATTATAAAACTTTTTTAAGTTAAGAAAAAGATGCGTTGTTTTATGTAATTAAAATAAACCCTTGTTAACTAACTTTATTAGTTATGCAATAATTCAACCATTTTTTGTTCCATACATGCCACCCCTATGTAAAGAAGTCTCCCTTTAAAAGCAGAGATACATAAAATTGTAGTTTACCGAATTTCGAATGTGTTTCTAAAAGAGAACTTCACCTATGACACTATTAGCCAGTACTGGCTAATAATCCACAGAACTGCTACTTCCGTGCTTGCCTTTTACTCTCTCTCTTTTTTTCAATTGTTTTCAAATTAAAGTAGCAGTCTGAAAGCTCTGCCCTTACTGACTTTTCCAGAAAATTCACACGTCTATGAAATTATCATTACTACTCCAAGGACAGACTCATCAAGGTTTCTTCTCTCTTTCTTGTTCCTTTGACCCCTTTTCTTGCTTCTCTCCATAGTAAATATATTAATGTTATCAGATGTAAGAACTTTGAAATCATGTGGGCCTATAAATCCAGACAACATTAGGAAAGGAGGAAGAACTCAGGATTGCCTTTTTTTGCTGAAATTAGTCTCCACCCAGCTTGGTAGGCTGAAAAGAGCAGGACAGACAAATCAGACACATACCTTCAGCCCTTTCCTCACCCAAACTCCTCATATTATGTGATTACAAATTAATAACCCCAAAGGCAAAAGCTTCAACTACCCAGAGACATTCAAGACCCTAGGCGATCTGTTCTTTAACGGGTCAACACAGAATGCAGGAGGAAATCAACCTTGTGATACCCCAGAGCTAATAGGGTAGAAGAAGCAAACGAACTGAGAAAGTGATCTAATTGGTAGGGGAGAAATAGGCTTGGTGGATTTCAATTTCTCCACCAGGAAGATGGATCATCGATGTAACATACTTTTAATTAAGGAAGTTTGAGAGGCTTCTTTATCACATGGGTAAACAATTTCTTAGAGTAATAGAGAGGTTGTCAATGATTCTTTTATGTTCAAAAACCCTATATTGTGCTGTAGGTCAATGAGAAGCTGTGGAAGGTGAGATCTGTTCAATACTCATGGCCTAAGGTCTGCAGAAATTTCCATAATATAAAGAAGGATCCTACAGGGACAAGAGTGCTAAACTGCAGAGATCTTTTTTTCTTCTGGCTATCTTGGCTCCTTTGCCTCATCTTCCATAAACATCCTGAACAACGTGGATGGTTAAACTGCCTTCTCTTAAATAAACCCAGGGATTAAAATTAAAACTTTGACCAATCAATCTATCTTAATAAAAAAAAATTACATCAACCCGAATTTGCATCAGACAATAGGGAAAATATTATGTGGATAGAATGAAATTTTAAAATGCAATTACAGGAGAGACAACTGAATATTTGATTATCTCCTACCTTAGAATCTTGGACTTGAGCTCTATAGATGCCTGGTAAACTGTCTGGTCCTTTTACTCACAGCCAGAAATTTCTTTTTGCCCTGTACTGACCTTTTATCCCACTGTTGTTCCAAACCAATTGTTGTCGGGGCTCTAATGGTCAAATAAAAGTTCCAAAAGGAATCACATTTTCTTAGGTTTTCTTTTTCAAACCATGGCTGCAAGTCCAAATCTTTAGTTTCCTGAGCCCATCAAAAAGAACACGCTGGTTTTTTTTTGTTTTTTGTTTTTTGTTTTGAGACAGAGTCTTGCTCTGTTGCCCGGGCTAGGGTGCCGTGGTGTCATCATAGCTCACAGCAACCTCAAACTCCTGGGCTCAAGCGATCCTTCTGCCTCAGCCTCCTGAGTAGCTGGGACTATAGGCATGTGCTACCATGCCCGGCTAATTTTTTTATATATATATTTTTAGTTGTCTGGCTAATTTCTTTCTATTTTTGGTAGAGACGGGGTCTCGCTCTTGCTCAGGCTGGTCTCAAACTTCTGACCTCAAGCGATCCACCCGCCTTGTCATCCCAGAGTGCTAGGATTACAGGCGTGAGCCGCCGCGCCCGGCCCACACGCTGTTCTTAGTAAAGACAGAGGCATAAAATAGGAAATTTTACCCAATTTGAAATCTGAACAAGATCAGCTCAAAATGAAGAATTCTAACACTAGTGCAACAGATTCTATTCAGCTCAGTTTGATCAAGTACAGTATCGTGGGAAAATTTTTTCCTTCATTCATCCTTACCAGGGGTGATTCATCCCTTTCTCCAAAAAGGGCGAGGCTGCTGAGCTACCTGTTTAGCTCAAGGGAAGGGCCTGACATGCTTTTGTAGGTGTGATTGAGGAATTGAGGGCATTGGAGGTCCTATTCCTGGCAATGCTGATTTGAGGGGACATTTGTCTTATTTTTTTTTTCTGTGTAGTGCTTCATACACTTGGGGACTTCCCAGCCTTTTGAGCTTCAGAGACAGGAAGAGCCCAGCTGACTATAAAAGTAGAAACTGCCATATCCTTGCTTTCCTAGCTTCCCTTGCGGAGAGAACAGGAGCTTATGACTTGGCCTCCAAGAATCAGACTCAACAACACCAGACAAAATCAGAAGCCAAACATGTAGAGAAGCAGGCACCGCATAGACCTTTTTTCTAGTGCCGATTGTGGTTCACAGTTTCAGGGTGACCACCTTCCGGGTGGTGCAGTGGCTGTAGCTTAAATGGCATCATCTTGTGTGTGGTGGGTGCAGTGATGATTTTTCTCATTATGCCTGCTCTGGCATGATTGTGGCTGTTGTCTCTAATTGCTTAACCTTAAGTATGTTTCTCCAGCCCTTGTAGTGATCTGTAAAATATCCAAGATCTTTTCATACATGTCTCTCTGCTGAAACAGACAGTTCTGTCTTGCAACTATGAGCACTGATGTTCATAAATAAATATCAGCACCTCCTTTGCTCTAACTGCTGTGTAGAGTACGGAAAAATTTTCATTTGTATCCCCTAAGGGAATGTTGTTACTGAATGTTGATTGCATTTCTTTAGTCTAAATTAATTAAATGACACAGTATCTATTGTAGAAAACAAACAAAGATCATTTTACACAGTATACTGTAAATAGTGATTATAATGTGTGATCTTTCCAGAGAAATAGAAGGAAACAATGTGTTCATTCAGACAGCTCCTGTTGGAAATTGCAAGGCTGTCCTCTACATTGTAATGCATTTCCTCCTTAGCTCTAATGCAGCAAACTCCACAGTGATTTAACCAACAAAATAACAGCAGTAAAATCCAGTGTAGGGGCAAGAGTTGGAAACAAAGTAGGTGCGTGAATCCTGCTTTATGGAAAACATATGGAGCACATAAGCATTTCTCCATAAAAGATAGGAAAACAAGGAACAAAGCTGTGGTCTCTGGTTTGTGGAACAAGAAAGGCTGTTCTCCATGCTCAGCTCCATCTTCTTGGGTCCACCCAAAAGCCAGAGACACAGGATGCAGCGTAAGCTTGTTTATAAAGCAATCCCCTGCAACACCACTTTGCTCTTCTTTAAAGCTGGGGGAAGAGGCTGTTCATAAGGTTGACCAGCGCATACCCCTTGACCACTCTGCCACACAGAGAGCACCTCCTCCCACTTCAGCATCATCTGCATTTAACTCACTGCTTATATTTGTTCAAATGCTATTCAGCATCTATAAGCTTCCAGACTGTGATCCTGTCTCTTCTACCTCTTTGTCTTCACCGAGAGCAAAGGTGGCCCTTATTATGCATTTATTTATTGCTAAGTCAGAAGAGGTCATAGATATGTATTCAAACTGTAGCTAAACTTCTGAGGAAAGAACACAGTGAAATTAATATCTCACACATATGAAGGAGATTCCGTCATAGATCAGGCTGAAGGGGAAGCCACCAGGGATGAGGGTGTTGGGTATGTGGGCACATATACAGGCTCTGGGAGAAGAGGGGAAGAGAAAGGACTTTCTCCTTCTTCCAAGAAAAGCAAAAGCCATGTTTTAGGCAGTTCCTTAGTTAGCTGGCTGGTAAATTATTTTGTCTGTTTGTTTGGTTTGCTCTCTCACACAAAGCACCAGAGCTGATAGGGACGGTTCAAACCCAGGATATCATTGTTGTCATTGGCATCTTTTGTCAAAGGAGCAGGGCATGAGAACTCCTTATAAATATCATTCTACACATATTGAGAGCCTATTATTCCTGATGTGCTACAGAATATGTTAACATATTTAATCTTCTCACCCTCATGTGATAGGTTTTATTTTTATCCCACTTTGCAGATAAAAAACCGAGGCTCAGGGATGTCAACCACTGTCTGACAGTCCATGGCTAGGAGGTAGCAGTGAGAGGGTGGAAGTCCTAGGTCTTCTTAAACTGTTCCCGTGTCTTTGTTCAATAGCTCATCAAATTCGTTTTTGAATGTAAAAAGGAGTTATCATGAAGGACTGATGAGAGCTTTTATTCACCTATATATTTGTAATACATTTTCCATAGTGGAACATTCAGGTTTTAATGCTTAGGAAATGTGTGACATGCTAGACAACTCAAAGTGGAAGAGAATGAATTGAGGTACTTAAGTGTGAAAGTCCCAGGGGTAATAGCTTTAGTCCACTGCTCTCTTCCCAGAACACATTCAGCCTCTGAGAAGGTGACATCCTCTGTCTTGGTTTCATCCCAACCTGGGTGACTGTGAATGGCCATCTCTAGGCCTCTGCTGTCTCTTTCCTTTATATCCCAGCCTTCTGGCTGCTGCTCCTTCAGCTGGTGCCTTGGACGTGGCTTCCCTGGGGAGAAAGCACCAGATGATTTCACCCCAGAACTGCATCTTCCTCTGGACCACACCCTCACCTCCACTCAGGTATTCTCAGAGGGCTCATCATTTTGGTTTTACCTGGACACAACTTTAGGGAGCTGGTGATATCTTTTATTTAACACCATTCCGCAAGGCAATTGAGTTTCTCTGTACCCAGCTTGGCCTTAAAATACAAAAACCAGCTAAGTGGGTTCTCAGCAGGCATAGCAGAGAAAAAAATTAATAGTTATTCAGGTAGTCCTTAAAAAACCCCATTGGAAAACTATTTGGGCTAACTTTATGTGTGTATGTAATAACTTAGTTAATTGCAAAACCTAAATTAACAGAAGTATTGTTTATTATTTATTCAAAAATTGCGCGCCTGTATATACCAGGCAATTTATACAAGCTACCTTATTTGAGCCTCACAATGCCCTTGGGAGGTGTTATTATTATTCCCATCTTTACGGATGAAGAAAATCAGTCTCTGAAGGGTTTCGTGCTAGAGCACCTGGTTAGTGAGCAGTGGGGTCAGGATTAGACCCTAGTGTGACCACCCACACTCCTGCCCCGTCCCTGCCACTGCCACCGCCACCGTCCACTTCATCTGCTCAACCAGAGACGAGCATTTACATTTGCTTTTCAAAAGTAACTGTCAATATCTGCCAGGGATTTATCAACTGAAAATTGATTATTAAACACATTCGTCTCTTTCAGCTTGACCTCATGTAGGCAAGAGATCCGCTTAACTTTTTTATAAGCAAACTCTTCTCACCACACTTACCTGCCCCAAGGCTCCCGCTCCAGCAGCTCCATGTGGTAGGGAAGCCTGAAGGAGCGACCCAGGACAGGCTACCGGGTGTCTCAGCAGAGGGTCACATTGAATTACTGACTTTAACTGGTATTTTTACATTTATATCATAAATAGGGAGTTGATTTGCCTAAGTCTAGCTAATACGGGAAAATGTTTTAGTTATGCAGACAGTCTAAGTTGTTGAGTTACGTCAGGCTACATGTGATTTTAAAAGAAACCAATAGGATTCTGAAAAAAAACAGCAACATCTGCTTATAAAAGAAAAACAAATAAATTAAATCTTCTGAACTCTTTTTTTTTTTGCTTTAGAAATGAGAAAACAATAAAATCAATACCTATGTCCCTAAGTTATGTGCTAGAAAAACCTTAAGCAATTTAACGAAGTGCAAAACCTGCTGGAGACGGGTGATTAAATTGCAGCATGAATGTCTCACCTCCTACCTCCCCAAACAAGTAAATGTGGTTGCATTTAAGAAGTCAAGAAGTATCTTTTAAATAACATTTAAATCCTTTTCCTTCTTTCCTTTTGTGTTCCCTACACTTCATCATCAATTTTCTAAAATTCTAAGCTTTTAGGCCTATAGCAATAGCAATTATTCTAGAAAGCAGATAATCCTGATGTTTACAAAATCAGCATGTAATAATATTGAAAACATACTAGCTCAGAAATACTGTTGAATTTATTGGGTTTCCAGAAACTGTGCTTTCATAATGAGACCTGTGCCCAAATTTAATTAATCAATGTTCATTTCAACATTTCCATTTATTCTGTCTTCCAAATCATCCTCTCCATAATCTGTTCTCAGTGTGCAGGAACCTTTCCTCAAAAATCTCAAACATTTTTTTATTACATTGTTTCATAAGGTTTGTTTGAGAAAGAAAAGTATTAAGAGAAAAAAATATACAACTTTTCTTTGGCTCAAATCAATGAGAATAAGGATATGTCTATATTTGAGGAAAGTACAAGCATTACATGTACAGTATACATGCATATGCTACGTGCCCATATGGTCACATTTCTTCCTGTGATTCATCTCTTTTCATAGCATTTACAAAATGCTTTTATAAAACAATGTGTCTTTATTTTATGGTTTTATAATTGTAAATACAAATGGTCCCTGACTTAACGATGGGTTGACTTAAAATTTTTCAACTTTACGATGGTGTCAAAGTGATATGTATTCTCTATGCTCCTCGACTTATGATGGGATCATGTCTGGATAAACCCATCAAGTGTGAAAATGCACTTTAACATTACAATATTTTCAACTTAACAATGGGGTTTTTTTGAGAAATAACCCCATTGTAAGTTGGGAAGCATTTACACTGCACAAGCAATCTTATAATGATAACAGACATTTTCAAATGAGAAAGTCACTCATAATTCCACTTCTCAACAAATCTTGTTTTTATTTTCTCTTCTATTTCTATCTATGTGCATATGTAATATTTTGCATAGCTATAATTATTCTCTAAGATAAATGTTTCCAATTCATATATTACCTAATATTAAGTGACATATTTTACACACAATACCAGGCTGACAGTAATAGAATTAATCTTGCCCATCCCAACACTAACATCTTGAGAGACAATTCTTTGATTATTCTCAAAAGTCTGTCGTTGTTCAACAACTTTTTTCTTTTCTTTTCTTTTGCTTTTTTTCCCTTTATTTCTTCCTTTTTTAATTTTTTTTTTTTTTTTTTTTTTGAGACAGAGTCTCACTCTGTCACCCAAGGCTCCAGCTCCAGCAACTCTATGTGCTAGTGAAGCCTGAAGGAGTGACACAGGACAGGCTACTGTGTGTCTCAGGAGAAAGTCACATTGAATTACCGGCTTCAACTGGTATTTTTACATTTGTATCATAAATAGGGAGTTGATTTGCCTAAATCTAGCTAATATGGGGAAATGGGATGTTTTAATTATGTAGACAGTCCAAATTGTTGAGTTAGGTCAACTCAGGGTAGAGTGTAGTGGTGTCATCATAGCTCACTGCAACCTCAAACTCCTGGGAAGAAGCGATCCTTCTGCCTCAGCCTATCCAGTAGCTGGGACTATAGGCACACACCACTGCACCCAGCTAATTTTTCTATTTTTAGTAGAAACAGGGTCTCGCTCTTGCTCAGACTGGTCTCGAACTCCTGACCTCAAGCGATCCTCCCACCTCAGCCTTCCAGAGTGCTAGGATTACAGGTGTGAGCCACTGTACCCGGCCTGTTCAACAACTTTTAAACTTCCACTTGGTAAAATACTTGTCATGGTTAATATCATGTGTCAACTTCACTGGACCATGGGGTGCCTAGATTAAACATTATTTCTGAATGTGTCTATGAAGGTGTTTCTGGATGAATCAGTGGATCAGTGGACTCAGTAAAGCACCTTGCCCTATGTGTGTGTGTGTGTGTGTGTGTGTGTGTGTGTGTGTGTGTGTGTGTGTTAGGGGGACATTACCCAATCTGTTGAAAGGAAGAATTTGTCCTTTTTTATGCCTCACCATTTGAGCTGAGACATTTCATCCCATCTTCTCTTGCTCTCAAATTTGCTCTCAAACTGGAATTTACACCATCAGCTCCCTGGGTTTCAAGCCTTCAGCCTAAAACTGACTTATACAACCAGATTTCCCGAGTCTCCAGCTTGCAGGCAGCAGACTGTGGGACTTCTGAGCCTCCATAATCACATGATATAATTATATACAATTGGTTCTGTTTTTCTGGAGAACCCTGACTAATACACCACTTGGAGCTTGCTGTTATGCTTTTGATCCACCTCAAGTGTGATAAGTCTTTGTATTCTGACAGTGGATTTGATTTTTGGACTCTATCACATTTTTGACAAAGTCAGGTTTGATAAATAATACTGAAGTTGGCCAGAAAATCAAGTAAAAGTAAAAATCAACGCAGCTGGTGAGTAACCTCATAAGACACAGAGTTTCTTCTGTGACACATAGATTGGCTCTGAAGATCATTTCCAAAGAGGTTCAAAAGGTGGCTTGAGCAATGGCAGAATCAGTGTAGCAAGGTTGGTCTCCCACAGAGCCACGAGGAAGGATACAATGCTCATTTGGAAATTCCAGTCCTATGCGTGGTTTTAAAAGCAGTTTCATTAATTCATAACTTGACATCCCAGCCCACATGCTGCTGACGACCGCCATGTGCGTGGCTCTACTGGGGCAGCTGCTCCAGAGGCTCAGGGGTCTCAGGAGCTCACAACCCTCAATCCTCTCAACCCTGAGGTTCAAACATCTGCTGTTCGAGAAGCCAGGCTTTTTCTCAGATTTGCTACATTCAGGAAGAACATCCAAAGTGGAGTCTCTGATATTCTTTGCAACTCGTTTTAGTCTTGAAGGGCCTGGTCATCTGCAGCTGAAAATATGGTGGTTTATGAAAGGAGCCTCCCTGTGTGGGGATCCAAAGACCTGATTCTAGTCTTAGCCCTACACCACCTAGCCTTTGGGAAATTGTTTCTCCTCCCTGGCTGCATTTTCTGTGCTGGTGGTTCTCCATTGGTCTCCCCCCCAGCTTTAGTCTCCTTTCTGCTCTGCCCTGCTCTGAGCCCTGGGAGCTGATCTCTGTGGTGCCCTTTTTACCCTCTGGCCTCTCCTTGGGGTTGGTGGAAGGAAGTCCCCTGCAGGAGATCAGAGGGCTTGAGGGGAGAGGGTGGGCACACACACACACACACTCCCTCCCCGCAGGACTGTGATTTGGTGGTGGCTGTGTAGGCGACCCCTGCCCACAGCTTCAGCTCTTTCCAGGTGGTAGCTCCCTCTTTTGACTTTTCAGATGAGGAGTGGTAAAAGCTTCCCACTGTTGCTAGTCCCAAAATGCTTTAATATCCCCAACTCTGCCCAAACCTCTGTAAATAGTCCCTTCAAAAAACTCCCTTTAATCATGTCTTTCAAATGTGCCTTCTGTTTCCTGTGAGGACCCTATTTGATGGGATTTTCTAATATGTATAATAAAGGATTCAGACAAGTTGCTGCTTAAGGTCCCTTTTAGCCCTACCATTCTCTATATCTCTGACCACATTTATGTTTGCTGATGGAAGCAGGGTAATTCTACAACCACAGGCTTGCTCCAAGAACAGTAACCTGATTTTCTAAGGAGGCCTTGACTTTCAACTTTATTATTTTTAAAGTCAACCTAAGATAACTTTAATAGTCAATAGTCATCATCCATTATGGGAAATGGCTTATTCAAAATATTTGGCTTGGAGTTGGCAAGTAGAGCCAAAAGCTAGTTCTTTTTATCCAGGTCTTATTTAAGAACCTCAGGATTAAAAAGCCTATAATTAATTAGGGCACCTTTTCTTTTGCCTGATTCATGAAGTCCACCTTGCCCCAGTCATGTCCCCACTGACCTGTCTGCAGGTTTGTCAGCCTGTCTCACTGGACCGCATCCATCTGGCCTATCTAATTGTAACCGCTGGGATGTAACTAGACACCAATGGCATTCTTCTTTTTGAGTAATCGCATCAATGAGTTATATTAGCTGTCATATTAAAGTAGCTCTCTGCTAACCTCTAGTAATATGAGAACATAGTCCCCATTAGCTTTTCTTTCAGTCGGGTAACACCATCTCCCTGATGTTTTTGCCTCCTCAATCCAAACTGGGATGAAATGCAAGAGAAGAAACAGAAAAGTAAGGAGGTTTAAGAGTGATCCAATATTTTATTTTGTGTAGGGTTTTTTCCCCTCAAAAAATAAAAACAAACACATTAAAAGCAGAGGTCTTGTGAAGCTTCAGAATGTTGGCATCCCACCTATTCTTAGGAAGTAAGGTAGGATGATGAGGGTTTTGGGAACATCAAACCTAACTTGGAAATAACTGGGGGTGGGGTGGTTAGCTATGCAATCATTCTGTCAATTTTTACCATCTTTGTCCCTTCTCCAACAATATTAGACCAAAATTAAAATAAATATCAGCAGCTTACTTAACTGTCATATTTTATTACTCATCTAAGATGAAAAAGTAAGTGGTTTCCAGTTTTTCATCTCCTGAGACATGGGTTCAAGGCATTTTACCAAATTTAAAAGGAATGTTTACGAAAATGCCTGGGATTGCATTTTTTCCTATTTAAAATGGATCAAGTATACTTTGTTTTCAATGTCTTGTGACACCAATATATTTCTTGATGAGTGTGATTTGAAAATAACAAACACAGATTTTATAAGCTGATGTCACCTGTCATAAATTCAAATTTTCAAACCTTGTTAAACTCAGACTCTTGCACTTGGCATCGTCAGGGTCCCAGCTATCTTTCTGCACTTGCCCTGAAGGCAGGAAGATGGAAAACAAAAAAATCAAACTGAAAGCATAGATGAGAAGTGAGAAGAACTTGAGGGGACTACGTTTATATACAAAATTCAAGGCAGCAGTCCTCTATATGCACACTCACTTTTCCTTCCTATGTGGCTCCAGCTATGGAGGAAGATTTTTTTGGTTAATATTAATAGTTTTAAGGAAGAAAAACAGAATTATTCAGTTCAGTAAAAATGCATCAAAAAAAAGTTATAAGTTTTGATAGCTCTTCTATCCTTCCTTCTCCTTTTTCCTTTCTTCCTTCTTTCCTTCCTTCTATTTTTTCCTTTGATCCTTCCATTCTTCCTTCTGTAGAGGCCAAGGGAAAACTTCCCCTTCCCTCTCTGAAGGCTTGCTGAAAATCAACTGAAAAAAAGGCAGATTAACAGGAGAAAAAGGCAAACATACAAATTAATTTTAATGTGCACGGCACAGGGGAATTGCACAAGGATGGTTACCCAATGGTGTCCAGATGTTTACACACCCTTCTTTATAGCGGAAGAGGAGATGAGGGAAATGTGACAATCTAAGGGATAGTAAATGATTTTTAGGGGGAAATAAATGGGCCCAATGCTCAGATGATGGTTAGTAAATAATTTTCTTTGGAAATTAAATAGGATGAAGAGTAGACAATAGTGTGGGGCAATGTCTGGGCTCCCGATGTGGTGTTTAATTTTCCGTCTCTTCCTCTGTGACATGAGTTTTAATGTCCTCTGGTTAGTGACATTTCAGGGAGGGGATTGAAAGCAATCGTGCTCCTCTTTGGCAATTCCACTTTCTGGGTTGATAAGGAAACCTCAGAGAACAGCGTCTTCTGGTGCTTTGGGAGCAACAGAGGATTGGGAGACAGGAGTTGGGAAGGTCAGAGAGAACTTGAGGCCGCTTCATGTCAATGCACCATATTCTAGGGTAACATTTTCTGAGCCCCAACGTACCCTTCCTCCCTTCCTCCCTTCCTCCCTTCTATTTTTATTCAACAAAGTGGCCAATGCCAGAACAATTAAAAATAATAGAATTATATAAACAGGAACCCTGGGATAGAATTGGACTCCTTAAAAATATATTAATTAGATACGCATCATGCCATCGATGTATTATGCCCTATTTTGAATGTTGGCAAAAGGATGACTCTGTTTGGCGTGGCATGCCTATGTCCCATTAGTATAAATACACAGATTGAATTTCCACTCTTTTGGCAGAACACTTCCGCTGCTTTTAGCAGCAGCTGCTGCTCCTACCACTGCTACAATTTGCTACTACCACCACTGCTCTGCCTTTCTTAGTAGAAAGTTGGTTTGGTAAGTTGCCAACTCCAGAGATGATTCCTATAATCATGGGATGCCCAGGGCCATGGAATTACACAAAAGATCATCAACTTCTGTCTAAATCGAACTGTGATAACTATAGTAAAATGAAGCCTTTATAATTAAATGCTTATAAACAGAGCCAGAGAAAGGGAGAAGGCAGGAAATATCCCTAATGAATGAAATTCTAAACATATAATGTAGTTTTCTTACTTTTAGAAATCTATTTGTTTTAAATAAGATAAGAAAGTAATTCCTACTTTAGTCTTTCTCTATTTAAAAATATCTTTCTAACCATGTGTGGGAACACATCAAGCCCTGATTTAAACCAAAGTGAGGTTCCGTCCCATTGCAGATGCAGGCAGCAGCATTACCCCAGCATTGAAGAGCTGGAAATGGTCTGAAGCAGTCAGCTGGCCCAAGAAAATGGGAATCCTCTAGAACAGATACTTTCCTAATTTCTTCTTGAACATCTCCAGGATTTGAGATTCGATAACCTCCTTCAGTGATATGTTCCATATCACATGATCCTGGGACACAGTGCTTCCACTCCAGTTTAAAGAGGGATCCATTTCCTGTCCTTTGTTCTGTTGAGAAATAGAAGACAATGACTTCATCAAACCAGACCTCATTTTCTCCTCTTCTGTAAAATGAGGAGGTCTGACAAGATGATCCACAAATCCCACTGCTTCAAATATTCTGATCCTTGTTCATTTATATTTTGGCTTCTCTTAAAAATCAAACAGGCTTCTACCTGAAGACAGTAAGATATGTAGGAGCTATTAACATTTCCTGAAGGAATAAATAAACAAATGCATGCATGCCCTTTTTAAATCCTGTTTTCTCAACCAATAAATTAAATTTTCCTCAATTTATTTTTCTATTTACTAATTTTTCAACAAAAAAACTAGGGAGATATGGATGCACAGTGGAAAAAGGGGGGCTTCTATATCACATTTATTAATTACACTAATATAAGCTGGGTCAAGTTGCTTATTCTCGTGGCTTAGTTTTTTCTTTGTGATATGAACTAATAAAATTGACCTCAGGGTTGTTGTATAACATATTTGAAGAGTCTAATGCAAGGGGGAAAAGAACAACAAATTTTTTTCCCTTTTCTCTAAAAGAGATTCTGAGTTACTCCATTCTTTTTAAAGGAGAGCATGACAGAGAATGCTATTTGCCTCCAATCTACATCCTTCCTTTTCTTCTAGTAACAAGACCATAATTTAAATGGACCAGCTAACAATGACGTCTTCTACTTCCCTTGCAGCTATATATAGCCATGTGAGGAAAGTTAGGCAAACAAGTATAAGTCAAAGGGTCATGTGTCACCTTCTAGAAGGTCTCTTTAAAAGAAAAATGGGCACTTTTTTTCTTTCTTCCTCTTTTTTGTTGCTTGGAACATATGTTATAGCTGGAGCTTCATCTGCCATATTGAACTATAGGGATGTGAGTAACAAACTAGGCGTGGCAGAACAGAAAGTTGGAAGGGATTTGGGTGACTCTTTAAGGTTCCATGCAGGCCTTACCTGCCTATAAACAGACTTCCTTTGTTGGTGAAATAAACTTCTGTTTATGCCATTGTTATTTGAGCACTTTCTATTATATGCAGCCAGTCCTAGAAGATAACATCAAATGGATAAAATATGTCTTAAATTTCAAATCTATCTAACAACTAATTAATGTATATTTCTTAACCACTTATCCACTGTGCCTTCTTTCATCTTTGCTGACTTTGAGTACAGTAAAACCACAATGATGGTTCACACTTAACTTGCAGCACCTACATTTTTCCTTTAGTGTTTGTAACTAGCCTATATTAAGTTTCATGCTTATTTGACCTCTTTTCCAACAATTCGATTTCATTTCCATTTTAATTAATTTTTAGCATTATTCATAATATTTCATAACAATTTAGAAAACAATATTGTTCAGTTAAATGGCCTAGGACTTGAAGTTTGAAGGCCTAGACCAATATTGGTACTAGTACTTATTAGTTCTGTGGCCTTCAAAAAGTCCTTTAACCTCTCTGAGCCTCATTGTTACCCACAGGAAACAGAGGTAATAATAATCATGCCTTACTGACTTATTGGCAAATAGTAAGAATCAAGTAGGAGAATATATTTGAAAGTATTTTATAAAAGAATAAAGTACCATACAAATATTGGTGTTATGACTACTAGTAGTATCTTCAAATATAAGAAGCACATATTAAGTTTCTTTATCCATATAGAAGTTGAATAGAACTATTTGGGAGAATACCTTTAAAGATTCCAATATATGGCAGTTTCCAATACCTTTTATTACTTTTATGAGGGTAGAATGAATCATCACTTAGAGACCTTACTGTAAAATATTAAAAAATCAGAATAATGGTGTGGGACTATATTTATATAAATATTTTTTGCTTTAGGGTTGCTTAGGTGTAGAGGATAAATATTTAAGATCTTCAATTCTAAACAAAGAATCTGAGATTAGATTCCTCTTGGTTCTCTCCATCTCCCTTCTCCCCACACCATGCTGGTATGAATCAGTAGAACCTGAGTACATTGCCCTTCAAGCACATGATGGAAAGGTCAAAGCCATTATTTTATAGCTTGCCAATCATTTGGGACATAACTGAAGTGTCAGTAAAAATGGAGATAACTTATATCTGTTACTATCTCATTGTCCAGGTGGGCAATCATAGCAAGAATTATTCAAGCTCAATTTTTTTCTTCAAAAGCTGTATTGATTACTGCATAATATTTTCTGATGGTCCAAGAATCTTATGTTAATTCCCCAAATGAACTGGAAACACCCATTTGACCCCTAACAGTTATATAAAAATTCCAGTTACAAAGGTTCTGAAGATGAGTATGCTTTAGTAGGACTAAACTTAAAATTATATGTATTCCATACTTCATATTGGGATTTTACTGAATCTGGTACAGTGATGTACCATTTTAGGGTGAACACACATCTTGTTTTGCCTGGGAGAGTTCTAGTTTGTGTCCACTGTCTCTCCACCAAATTATTAATCGTGACCCTTTTACTTTCTAAAACAATAATAAATTATATACTTACCCTTTTTAGAGGCATTTTATCATATTGGTTGAGTAAAATGGGATGTCTTTATAAATTCTAGGCAGGGACCATTCTTTTGTGTACAATCTGCCCCGTTGTGGGGCCTTTAACAACATCTCTTCTAATCTCTGTATTCTTGAGACTCATGAACAAGCCTGACTGACCAATTCATTCTCTTAGGAAAGAAAGGCTCAAAAATATCACCACTTCTGAATGCTTGCATCAGAGGTTGACAAACATTTGTAAAGGATCAGATAGTAAATGCTTCAGTCTTTGTGGGCCATACAGTTCCTGTCTCATCTACTCAATTCTTCTGCTATAGCAAGAGAGCAGCCAGGCAATGTGTAAACCAGCGGATGTGGCCGTGTTCCAGTGGAACTGTGTGTGCAAAAGGCCTGATCTGGTCTGTGGACCATAGAGTGCTGACCCTGATCTAGTGTTGTAATATTTTCTCTTGATAACTGACTAAATGAAATCCATATTGTCCAGATTTCTTTTCAAGTGTTAAGAGGAGCAAAAGGCAAACAGTTGGCCTTAGTTAGATTATAATTAATATCATGAAAAGACACTCCCATTTCTTACCAACGAAGCTTCTAATCATTCTGTCATCAACACATCCTGTTCAATCCAGTGAGTTACAGTCCAAATTTAATATAAAGAAGTACGATGAGGATGTTCCCTCTTTAAATAAGCCAACACAAATGTATGTCCTTCAAGTGCTATAGAATTGATAGGCAGCTACCTTTTTTGCTTAGGTGTTTAAAAAATTATTTGGTGTTCAACATGTATTACAAAGAAGTTTCTGGAAAAATTCATTTTATTCTGTATCTCCTTGTGTTTTCACAGGATGGGGAGAAGGGCACAAATCTACCTTTGGGAAATAGATCTGAAATGTATTGATAAACAAGTTTGCATCTGTGAAAGAAGAATTGGAGAGGAGAGAATTGAAAACATGCCAGCAGTTAGAACACAAGAGGAAAGTCCATTGCCCTTTAAGTTGAAACAGAAGGAAAGACATGAAGGAAAGCCTCAAATAAAATGAAATAAATGTTGAAACTATACTCAGAAATACATCAAAGCACTGGCTTTCTTTCTTGCTATGTTGAGAACTATGATTATATGATATGGTGCACAGTGTGTGAATACATGTGTGTGTGTTTCTGAAGAGGAATTAAAATTAGCAATAAAATGTCAAGACCAAGATATTGGACATATTATTAAGCAAAGAAATGTATTCAGTCAATGTCAATAGACAAAGTGTGATGTGCTCTAAATGATAATGAGTCGACAAGTTCTTTGCTGTCTGAACCGGAATATCAAGCCCCAACGAGGAATGAGTGGACTGTCTCTCCTGGAGAGGTAGACACTAGTTGCAGCCTGGGGAAAGAGGAAACATAAAAGCAGATCTAGATTTGCCTTGCAATGAGAGCTGCATATTAATCTAAAGAATTTCTAAAAAATCAAAAAGACATTTTCCAGCAAAATACACCCCTAGAGCCTCAATCATAAATCAGGGGAATAAACTTGAAACAGGATTGATTTCATCTTAAAGGGAATATTTCTTTGAAATGCTACCAACTGTAGTTGTCTTATTTGGTTTTCAATCCTACAACAAAATTGTGCCATATTGTGTCAAATAAGAAGATAATATAATGGCTTGAAACAAATTTTGTAATTATGGGATCAATCAAAAGTGCATTAAATTTGTGTGTCTTTGGGAAGTTATGCTATTGAATACTAAGTAGTTCTAAATATCAACCTTCATTTTTCATCTCAGTTTCGAGATCTTGACTCCAAAAGGGCGAGATTCTCCTAACAGAAGTTACAGACTAGCATGGATTCTGTGAAATTTGGTTGTTTGGCATTCTCTTTAGAAAATGCCAGGCACTCCCCTGGCAGAGATTGAAGATATGTAGGCATGAAAGAGATTTCTGTGGTCTAATACCTTTTTTATCAGACCCGCAGTACAGTTCCAACCTTTGGGCATACTCAGGTTTCACTGGGTCATAGACCATACTCATGAACAACTGGTTGCTTGTGATAAGGGAAGAGTTGACAACTGAATTCAATTTGGTTCAATTTTTGCAAAACTATCTCTCCAGCATTTTATGCCCTTTGAATAGAGAGGAAAAGAGGTTAGGAAGTAGGTTAGGAAGCCCCTGTAGATGTTCAAAAACGTCATGCAGGCCTGAATTTGAAGCCCTGCTTCAGAAATTAGGAACTTGGGCAAATCATTTCCTTCTCCAGACTTCAGTTTCCCATCCATACATTGGGGGAAATTTTAATTCCCTGTTTACTAAGTTGTTGTGAGAATTATTGAAGATAACGTATGCCAAATACATAGCCAAAGTCTGGTGCATAATAAGGGCTCAAGAAAATATAGCTATTTGATAAAAGCTCTATAGTCATAATTAACTAAAACCACTAAAGTTTCTGAGTAAGCTGGTAGGAAGCAGGTATAAGTATGGGAGATGTTCTGTTTCAGGTGATTTTATTTTGTCAGCACCAAGAGCAGGATTCATAACTTAGAGTAGGATTTGAGAAGGAAGAGTGTAATCATAGAAAATTGGGACTGCATGCAAAGTCCCTGGCAAAGTAATAGTTTATCTTTTATCTCTTGAGACTTGGTTCACCTTAAATAAATCTTTTTAACTCCATACCCTTTTATACTTTTATTTCCAGAAATTTATTCTGTCACTGGTATCTTTTTAAAAAAATATTTTTACTATAATCTTTTGGTATAAATTGGCTGTTTGTTCAAGCTTTTGATACACAAATTTAGAAAGTAGTACTAAATCAACATGTTTCTTCTCCCTGTGCTAACAACTTCCAAGGAAGAAAGTAAATTTTGGAGCTTTCTATTTTCTTTTTCTGTTCATTAAAAAGTTCCCTGCATACAAAATCCCTGGAAAAGTAATAGCTTGTCCTTTATTTCTTAAGAGATGATTTACTTTACACAAATGATTTTAACAAATACACTCCAGCATAAAGTAAACTGTGCCTGATATCTATCACAGGAGCATTACATGAACCCTGAGGAAGAAATAAGTCACCTGAAACTGTCCAGGGGTCTGGAGGAAAAGGTGAGAGGAAGATACCACAATGGCTTATCCATCACTGGGCACTGAGGGCATGTCACACCCTACACCACGTACTTTACTTAGCCTCACAATAGTCTTGTGAAGCTCGTGCCCTCATTTTATGGATAAGGACACTGAGAATCAGAGAATTGAGTAATCAGCTGAAGGTCCCATGACTACAGTGCCACAGACCTGGGATTTGAACTCAAGAGTTTACTTCCTTTCCACCTGAATCAAGTATCCATTAGCATCTGTTTCATCTTGCAAAATAACAGTGTCTAAGGCTGATTCTCTCTCTTGGCCTTGCTAGAAAAGCAGTGCTCCTGCTACCTTAAGGAGCTGCGGGAACAAGAGAAGAAAACGCTTCTCTATAGCAGTGTTTAAAGTGTGGTCTTCAGACCAGCAGAATCAGCATCACCTGGGCACTTAGAAGTGCAACTTCTCAGGGCCCATCCCAGACATACTGAATCAGAAACTCTAAGGTAGGGCCAGCAGGCTGTGATTTTAACAGGCCCTGCAGGGGATTCTGAGGGGTGCTAAAGTTTCAGAACCATTGCTCTGTAGCTCTAGACTCCCTGTCTTCAAATAACAGATTTAAGTGTTTTGCTTGCTGTTTGCCTTCCCTTATCAATCAATGGCCAACAATGGAGTCTGCCTTGAAAGGGCAGAGGTGAGACGAATCCTACAAGCAATGTTGAAAATATTTCCATGTAGAACCCAATCAAGTTTTCGGCTTCTCCAAAAAGTAGTACAAAACACACTCTGTCCATTCCTGACAACAGCATGGAAGCCTTTTAATTAGCCCACCCTGGAGGAAATAGAAATGTATTTGTTAACTAATTGCTCTGATTACCAGTGGGCAGGGGCGTGCATTGTTTTCTAATGTATTTGTTAGGAGTGAGCAATGCTACCAAACTGAAGACTTCTCATAGAGGGTGTTAACATAAAAGGACTCCAACAAGCCATGTGAGGGAGAGGGAGGTGGCACTGATAGCAGGCACAGTCTCAGAGCCAAACACTCTCAAAGACACACAGATGCACACACATTCACTCACTCACAACTACCAGCACATGCTGTGCAGACTGTTCAGGGGCCTGTATCCCAGAATATTCCTGGTACTCCCTGAAAGTTTCAAGAAAATATCAAACCCTGGTACTTTACTTCAAGTTCTCATTGCATAGGGTAAATGTTTTTCTGAAGGTGACTCACCCATTGGCAAGACATATACAACCAGGTTATAGGAATATAAGAAACTGGATGCATGCCATTTATAGGAGTGTCCCATCTTATAACTGTGTGTGTCTAACACAGGCACACACTCAGTCCTGATAATGTGTCTGAGTAATGGTGTCACACACGTTTCTTAGAATTGAAAAGAAGCTCTGAGACTGTGTCCTCCCCCTGCCTCCCCAACTAAAGGACTCTTTCTATGATAGCTCTGTTCTAGCATCATTCAGTATCATCTTTGTGGAGTTACACAAAGTGGTTCGGGTGCCTGCTAGATGGGCCCAGGCTGTTGAAGCCACACACAGAAAAGTGTTCTGAACCTAAACCGCAGCAGCCAGTTCCTGGGATTGGGGTTCCCAATAGAAGCCTACCAGGAAAGAGGAAATAGGCCCATAACTAAATAGCTAAAAGCCTTTCTTCCCTTTAGTTTTAATTTATTCCAAGAATAAAAATTAATTGGCTTAGTCCAGTTGAAATCATTTTGGATGAGGTGTCTACTCCTGGCCCAATTGGTCATGGCCAAAGGAAATCTCTTCAAGGGGTGAAGGGAAGGGCAGATTCTCTAGGTGGTGCAGGGTGGTGGGACTGACAGTGAAAAACACCAGTTACTACAGTGACTTAATGTTAGTGGTGGACATCCTTGTGTCCTCCGCCATATCATAAACATCACCACAATATCTTATTTATCTTAATAAGGTCACTTTCTAGAAGAATATCAACATGTTAGAATATAAACATGAATTAACTTTATATTTCAAAAAAATAGCTATAGACATTAGGGCTAAAAGCAAAAATTTCAGTTTTCCTCCTTCCAGAGTCGTGGTAGCATTACACTTCCTCAGCCTTATAAAGTTAGGTGTGGCCATATGACTTTCTTTGGCCAACAAAATGTAAGCTGAAGTAAAGGCCACGTCTCTGTGGAAGCTTTTCAGAGCCAGTGCACGTTGTGACTGTATAACCTAGATTCTACTCATCTACTAGTGCAAAGCAGCCCATTCATTTCCTGGACAGTTTGTCACTTGGGGAAAGACCTATTAAGTGCAGTTTCTCACTGAAGCTCCTCACAAACCTACGAAGCAGGTTTCGTGATTCCCCAGGTTATAAACAAGGCAAACGTGACCCAGGGAGATTAGTTGCCCAGGGCCACGTAGTAGAGTCAGGGTTCTAATGAGGCCTTGCTCTTGGCATGACACTCAGCCACTTTGTTAGAAAACATTTCTTTCTTTAGAACCCTGTATTAGTCTGCTCAGGCTGCCATAACAAAATATCACAGAAGAATAACAGAATTTATTTTCTCACAGTTCTGGAGCTGGGAAGTCCAAGACCAAGGCGTCAGAAGGTTTGGTTTCTTCTGAGGGCTCTCTCCGTGGCTTGCCGAAGGTCGCCTCTCTCTGTGTCCTCACACAGTCTTTCCTCTGTGCGCACAAGTCCCTGGAGTCTCTCTGTGTGTCCAGACTTCCTGTTATAAGGACACTAGTCAAATTGGATTAGGGTCCATCTAATGTTCTCATTTAAATTTAGTCAACTGTTTACATGCCCTCTTCAAATACAGTCACATTCCGAGGTACTGGGCTATATGCAGATGGCTAAGCTCACTAGGACTCAAACCACATCTTTTTGGCTGCTGAAGATTTGATTTCTCTGTTGGCTCTGACTTGAGGATGCTTAGGTATGATTCTGGATCCTGATGGCTCAGCAATCAGTCAGCTGGATCTGCCCAAGCAGAATCCAAGAGGCCTCCCCTCGGTGCAGGAAAGCCTTAGTTCTGACAAGCCAAGTGTTCCAGAGAGATTTCCCTTCACTAGGGGTCTTTGGCACTGTATTGTGGCCATTCTCAAATTCACATAAATGGAATAAAAAACAGTCCCTGATTTAATCTGCTGTTCCAGCCCCTATGAGGACACAGCTGGTGAGGGTGTGCTGCTCTATTCACAAGCCAGTCCCTTCTCTCCAGCCTTGCAATAATTTTGTTGTCTTTGTTATTCTATATCCTGCGGTGACTTCCCTGAGTGCAGTGAGTGATTAATTTAGCTGGTGTCACAGGCTACAACATGTTGATATAAAGGGAAAAAAAAAGAGAAAAAGGGAAGTGTGGAAAGGGTGGAAGGCTACCGAGGCAAACATGCACAGGACCCAAGCTCCAGCCCTCACACAAAACGCCCCATTGGCCAAAGTAACCCTGTGACATTGTTTTTGTGAACACGAGTATGAACCTCTGAATGGTTGAGTTCCGAAATTCAAAGCCTGAAACTCTCCCAGGGCTCTCTCACTTCCTCTACTGCCTCTGAAACATCAATAGCTTCAGGAAATAATGAAAAACAAATCAGAAATAAAATCAGCACTTGAAAACTCATGGTTTTCTATAAAAAGGGCATCTACTGTTCAAATGCCAGTTCACAACAGAGCAAGATTCAGCATCTTGTGTGAAAACAAATTCCAGCTTAAAACAAATTCCTTTTTGCAGTTTTAATGCCCAATTTAACCCTTTATTCTTCGTGATTCACGAAGCTGAGGAGGGCTCATGCAGCTATGGATTTTTGAGACAACTTATTGTTCCAATCTTAGGTGGAAATTCATCTTTACATACGGTTGTCGATATTGGTGAGGGAGTTCATCCAAGGGATAATTCTCTCTATATGCCACATAAGGTAGCTAGATGCTTTTTTTAAAACCTTGGAAAGGGATAAATTTCATTATGTGTGCCTGTGAATCATCAGGAGCCTATATGTTGTATGGTTTTCACCATCTGTAATCTAACCCCTCCTTCTCCATTCTGTCATCTTGCTTTTAAATATTAGTTAAAGAAATAACTTAAGAGGGAATAATTTTTTTGTTTTCACACAAAGCCCAGATTATGACAATTTTATCTTAAAAAGATAAAATCTTAAAAGTTTAAAGAGAGAGCTATAATAATTTTTATTTAAAAGTGATACCACTTCATTAAAGAAAATATAGAAATATTTTCTAAAAAGCAACCCAAAATCTCATCACACAGAGATGACCACTGTTAACATATTTCGACTAATATTTTTCAATCGCAAATGTATGTGTGTGGATGTATATTTCTATAGTTATTCTAAAAATGGTATAAATACTGTACATATTAGTTTGTAACTTATATTTCTCTGCTTAATAAATTATAAACATCATTTCATGGCATTTAATTTTTTTCCACATTATTTTTAATGTCTGCACAGGATTCATCTAATTGGACCAGAGGAGATGTGTAAAATGATACATGCTCTGATTTTCATTTAAAATGTATAAGAGAAAAAGTGAAGATTACTTAAGTTCCTCCCACTCAATATAAACCACTGTAAATATTTGGATGAGCAAGCTTCCTGAGAGCTCTCTTTTGTACAATATTTTGTTCTCCGAGTGGTGTTTTATAATCTGCTTTTAAGCACTTGACAATTGGTCAAGGAGAAAGTTTCTTGTCCATACATATTTTAAAGTTCAACATTGTATTGCATTGAATGTAGGTGTCATTATTTACACAACAAATGCACCATTGATGAACATTCATATCATTTCCAATGGGAGTTCTTTTGGGTTTTTGTTTGTTTGTTTGTTTGTTTGTTTGTTTTGGCTATTCTAAGCAACACTGTGATGAACATCACTGAGATTTTGTCACTTTGAACTTGAATGATTCTCTTTTCAGAGTAAATTTCTGAATGAGGGATTGCTGAGCATGTTAACTGTTAATACTGAAGTGACATTCAGAATAGTATCAATAAATACCTCCACCAAATAGCATGAGACAGAACTGATGCTCAAAAACACTGAGTTTTATTAACTTAAAATTTTTTTGCCTATGTTTTGGGTGAAAAATGCAATTTATTCTTATTATTTACATTTCATTGATTATTAGCATGGTTGAAATCTTTTCATGTGTTGAATGTATAATTTTGGTGAATTGTCTGTTCATGTCCTATGTTCATATAAAATTTTTCTTTTCCCCGAGGGACTAGCAAGATGTCTGCTAGAGGCAGTTGCCGTGTGCCTCTTCTTCAGAGAGCAACCAGGACATCCATCCAATACCCATATTTTGGATAGATGTCAGAGAAAGAATGCTTGAAGATAACAGAGAGACAACGGGGAGACAACAAGACCAAGGGTGAAGATAGAGGCCAGATTGCCTGTATGAGGCCACTGAGAGCCTTGAGCAGCCCCCAGACCCAGACTGAGGGAAGGGGTAAGCAGAAGACCTTTGCGGCTCTGCATTCCTGCCTCAGACCTTTGCAGTTGTGGCCACAGGGGAGCTCCTCTACCCACACAGGTCTCCAGAGTGGTGGGGAACTGCCAGGAGATCATGCAGAGGCAGTGCTTGAACTCGCCTGGAGTTCCAAAAACTTCCAAACCCACATGGGCACCTGCCCCCCGAGCCATTTCAGGAGCCCTTCCCTCAATGCTCTAAGCCCTGCCCTGAGGCCATTGCTGCCCCTCTGCTGGGCCAAGGAGGGAGACAGAAACTCCAGCAATCTCCCCTGCCCCAAGACCAAGTTTCACCATGGCAGCTGTGGGTGGTACTGAGGGGAGTTCAGACTGTGAGCTCCAGCTTTCCCCAGAGCTGCCCACATGGCTGCTCCCACAGACAAGGGCATACCCCTTCCAGTGGCCTGACTGCAGTGTAACTGCATTTGATCTGCTTGGGTGTTCTGTGGGCAGCCTGGGACCAGCCTGCCTCTTCCTGTCACAGTCAGCACTTGAACTCAGGGGGCCTGCCAACAGGTCTACAGGCCAAACTCCATACTCTCAGGACTCATCGTGTTATTCAGAGACATGAAGGGGAGATTTGTGAACTGATCTTGTGTGCGGAGGGAGAACTGAGAGGAGAGTGTGGTGTGGATCTGTGCTGCAGTGCAATGCAGGCCACCCCTGCCCCCACAGGAATGGCTTGGCAAGCTGCGCATTTTGCCCTGGGTGGAGAAGCTCACAACCTACAGCTAATTTGTTGCCTGAGTATGGTTGTCTTTCCATTGGTCTGTGGATTCTAGACTGCCTCTCCCCTGCGAGCAGGTTCATTTGCATGGTGGGGGCACCTCCGCCTCTCCCTGGAGGCTTCCCCCAGAGGCCCAGGAGGTGACCTCTGTTTAGACAGTTCTTGCTCCCATCTTTGGAGAGCCCACTTCATCCCCATCTAGCTTCACCCCCACATCTGGCTGGGAGGTGATGGAACACAAGAAGAGAAATCCTGGGAGCTTCAGGGCCTCACACATTGCCTGGGACATCCAAGTACTTCTGGTTGACCTGATTGACTAGGGCCAGGCATAGGCCCCACAAACACTACCATGCCTGGCTCTCTCCTGCAAGCATCTCCTGGTGTGGAGGTCAACTTGTACAGCCCATTTCATCCTTTGTTGATTCAATTAGCCAACTCTTACCCACAAGTGCCACCTACTGGCCTGGAGACTAAGCTGGACATCCCAATATAATTAATATTGTTAGATGTATGCCGAGGAAAGACATAAAATTCCAGAGACCTCCATCTCCCCTTGTTGACAGGAGGCAGGAAACCTGCCCACACGCATAGTTCACCACTACCATAGTCTACAAATAATTAGTATTTGAGAAAACCACCACACTAAGACTGTCTCTAAGCAAGGATTTATTTAGAGATAGGCTCCCTGGAAGAATCCACAAGAAAAGCCAAGGGTCCTTACCCAACATATGCTGCAGTTTCACCATTAAGAGGGGCAGAAAAGTCCCATCTAAACAAAGGAACATTCAAAAACAAGAAGTGACAGCTTCTCCAGATGAGAAGGAATCAGTGCAAGAACTCTGCAGTGTGATAAAACAGAGTGTAACAACACCCCCAAAGGATAACATCAGCTCTCTAACAATGGATCCCAACCAAACACTGAAATTACAGATGGAGAATTTAAAATATGGATTGTAAGGAAACTCAATGAAATCCAAGAGAAAATGGAAAATTATCTCAAAGAAATCAGAAAAATAATTCAGGACACAAATGAAAAATTTACTAAAGAGCTAGATACATTTAAATAAAAACACAAACAAACAGAACTTACGGAAATGAAAAATTGATTTAGGGAAATACAAAAGAACAGTGGAAAGTTTTAACAATAGACTAGACCAAGCAGAGGAAAGATTTTAGAGCTTGAAGATAAGTCTTTTGAATTAACACAGTCAGTCAACAATAAAGAAAAAAGAATCAAAAGAAGTGAACAAAGTCTTTGAGAAATATGGGATTATATAAAATGCCCAAACATAGGAATTATAGGTATCCCTGAGGGAGAAGAAGAAACAGCAAAAATCTTGGAAAATCTATTTGAGGGACTAATAGAGGAAAACTTCCATGGTCTTGCTAGCGACTTAAATATCCAGATACAAGAAGCTCAGTGAACTTCTGGGAGATTTATTGCAAAAAGACATCAACAAGACACATAGTCTTCTGACTGGTCAAAGTCAACATGAAGGAGGAACTCCTATGAACCATGAGGTGAAAATATCAAATAACTTACAAAGGAAGACCCATCAGACTAACAGCAGACTTCTTAGCAGAAACCTTACAAACCAGAAGGGAATGGGGTCCTATCTTGACTCTTCTTAAACAGAATAACTATCAGCCAAGAATTTTGTATCTTGCAAAACAAAGTTTCATAAATGAAGGAGAAATAAAGTCTTTCCCAAACAAGCACATGCTGATGGAATTTGTCATCACTAGACCATTGGTACAAGAAATACTTAAATTCCAAATATCAAAAGGAGAGATCAATACTCAACAGTATAAAAACACTTTAAAGTAAAAACTCACAGCTCTTATAAAACAGCAGCAACACAAAGGCGAATACAAAGCAACTAGGTAACAATCAACATGATGACTGGAGCAATATCACACATATCAATATTAACATTGACTATAAATTGTCTGAACACCCCACTGAAAAGATATAAATTGGCAGAATGGATTTAAAAACATACTAAATATCTGCTGTTTCCAAGAAACCCATTTAACTCATACAGATTCTCATAGACTTAAGGTAAAAAGGTGGAAAAAACATCTCATCCAAATGGGAACCAAAAGTGAGCAGGAGAAGCTATTCTTGTATCAGACAAAACAGATTTTAAATTTAGAAAAAGACAAAGAAGGTCATTATATAATGATAAAGGGATCAATTCAACAAGAAGATATAACATTTCTAAATATATATGCACCTAACTAACACCAGAGCCCCCAGATTCATAAAACAAATACTACTAGACTTAAGGAAGGTAAAAAACAGCAATCAATAGCAGTGGGAAACTTCAACACTCCACTGATGGAATTAGATCACTGAAGCAGAGAATCAAGAAAGAATTTAAACAGCACTATAGAACAGATAGACCTAACAGATATCTACAGAACAGTCTACCCTCAAATTGCAGAATATACATTCTACCCATCAGCACATGGAACATTTTCCAAGATAGACTATATGTTAGGCCACAGAACAAGTCTCAACAAATTTTAAAAAAATCAAAATTATATAAATTACCTTCTTGGACTATGGAGGAATAAAACTAGAAATCAATTCCAGAGGGACTCTCAAAACTATGCAAATACATGGAAATTAGACAACCTGCTGTTGAACGATCTTTGGGTCAATGATGAAATCAAGATGGAAACCATCTTGCCTTTCGTGGCTTCTTATTCACTTAGGTGACTAATCTTAGCCCTTCCTTAAAGTTGGGTCTTCAATAAGTATAACTCATCAGCATTTCCAATCAGCATTTCCTTGAGCTTTGATCTTCACATCTTCTTTGCAACAATACTTTCTTCCTGAATGTTGCTTAGAAATATTATCCTTGAAAAAAGTGATTTCTTAAAGATTCCTGTTTTAAAAGTTATATTAAAAGAGATTGATAAAGGAATGCATAGCTCAGCAAAGGATCCTTCTACTATATTGTCAATTCCCACCATTACAAGTATTGAATTCTGCAAGAGCACTGTTAAATTTGGTATGGGACATCAATTTATATACATAAAGTTTAGATTGAAAAATTCAATTTTTGTTTCTTTGATATTAAACTGAAATTTATCTGACACATGAGGTTTGAAACTTAAAACTAAATAATAAAAAGACAGCTAACTATTCACTGATGTGTCTACTGATTTCATGATAACTATATAATTAAGAATCAAACTATGAGTCTGAAAATCAAATGCTATCAAGCCAGACTACCATCTATTATCCATAATCCTTTTGTATTTTTAACTCAGATAAACATGTAAGATTCGGTCAATTTTAATTTTCCAAATGTTCTCAGAGGCATCCTCCAGTTATAAAACACAGTTGGATAATCCATTTACCCCAAACAAACTACCTGTTTGTGCTGCGAGGTAGCAATCAAAGGCTGTATGATCTTCTGTGGTGCTAGTACCCTCCATTCATAAGCATTGCCTCTTCACATGAAGAGTCTAAACAGCAAGAAAGGACCAAAAAGTCACTTTTCATTATTCCATTGACTCTTCATGTTTTCATAGTATGTTCAATGCCTGATTTCAATTTTACAACAACAAAAAATACCAATATTTATTCTGAAAGGTAATTGTATGCTCCAAGTAGCAGATATTAACAAGTTTCAACACCGTCTCTAGAAATAATTCTCAGTTCTGAATCATGTTTTAGAAAAACATTTCCAGCAGTCTGTGCAGGATTTATTCCTATTCCGTCATTGGTAATAATTGCACTCGTTGCAGCAGGAACTTTAAATTCTGCTGCTGCAGACTTCAAGACTACTGTGAAGCGTGTACTTTCAGGAACACTAAGTACTTTGTAGGGCAGCCGCAGGTCCGACATCAGTGTGATCTTAAAGGAAGCCTTCGACATGGTGAAGCCGATCTGAACAGAGAATCCACGCCAACTCCTCCGTGAGGCCCCACTTCCTCAATAACTTGCATCTTTACATTATTGAGTCTACCTGTCTATTTTTGCCTCCTTTTATGTACTTTGCTAGTTTTGAAATTTTTTTCATATATTTTCTATACATTTCTTATTGAGTTTCATTTAATATATGTAGTGGCTTTTGCAACTATTGTGAATGGGATTTCTTCAGTTAAAGTTTCTTTCAGATATTGTTTGTCTATTTAAAGCAAACTTAAAGGTCTCACTTCAATACTGATGTTCTTACTTTTATAGAGAATCCAGATATATAACCACCACATTATCAAACAGAGCCATGCAGAAGACCCACTCCAAACCCCAACCGGGTGTGAAGTGATGAAGAAATGGTAGGAAACACTTACCAAGTGGACTGTTAAAATACAGATAATGGACAATCAATTTAATCTTCAGGTAATTGTGCAGTTTTAGAGGGTTCATAATTTAAAATAAAAGCAAAGGACAATGCCATTCTCAGCAGAGGACAATAACTTAATATGAATCAATGTTGGTGACCAATGCTCTGTGAACATTTTGTCACTGATTCCTGCCCCCTCTTCCTTTTCTTCCTGTCTGTGTCAGAGATGCTTTCTCTTAATGCATTCAAAAGGGCTATTTTGGGACTTGAGTCACCTTTCTCTCCTTGTGTCTCTGCAACAGACACAATCCATCAACCTCCTATCATACACAAAAGAAAAAAATCCACTCTCCAAGATAGTGGGGCAGTCACTTGGTGTTGTGTTTATCATAAGGGCTGAGCCCAGGTTCTCTGATGTTTCTGGGTGTGAATTCTCAGCCAACTCAGATGCCCACATTTGGTGCCCTAACTGGCTCAGTTTAGAACAGAACACTTTTCTTGACAAGTTGTGGGGTGCTAATTATATTTCTATCAGAAGTGTGGACAAAAACCTACAGAAATATGTCACATGAATTTATGCATAATTACCACACCATGGGACAAAGAGGCTATGCCCTGAGCTTATGTATGTCATAGATCTTTATATCAACACCTGAAGTATATATACTAAGTTGGCTTGTGGTCAGAAGCAAAACCCCCTAATCATCGTAGATACTACAGAAAAAGAGAATTTTATGATTATGCAACTGGGTGGGTATGGCCAGCTATGAAGACGAATTCTAAGAAAAGCATCCTGCATAATAATCATTCTTCATGAAAAGAAAACCTGACCTTTAACTGGGGGTTAGACCCTCTGTCTTTGAGGAGGCAGCTGCCCCACTACTAATTTATAATAGCTCACTCTATTGCCCGATACATGAGAGGATTGAAAAAGCCTGGAAGCATACTACAGCGTCCCCTGAACTGCAAACTCAAATGGTCAACCGCCTACTTGACATCTCCACTCAATTTTAACTGTACCCAAACTGAGCTTCTGTCTTCCCTCAAATCTGGTTTTACTTACTCATGTATTGCCCTCTGAAGTATAAGGTCTTGGAGGGCAAGGATTTTTATTTGATTTGTGTACCTGTACCCAGAAAAGTGCCTGGCACATGGTAGGCTTTATAAATATTTGTTGAATAAGTGAACAAATGATTGAGTGGGTACTTGAGGGCAAGGGCATAATAAAATAATAACATAAAACTTTAATAAGAGACTTATATTTTTACTTCTTAAATTAGATACTTGAAAGGCTCATTGATAAAGCCACATGCTAACATCTGTTTATCCTTTGTAAAATAATACCATTAACTTATCAAAGTTTCAAAGTTTTAATTATCAACTGCTACCCCTTACGGTGGTTTTATTTTTCCACGAAGACTCTGAAAGGCAAGGGAAGGTAGGTCTGTGTGGTTCTCTGCTTAAATTGAAGACTCCACAGTTCTCATTATGATGGTGATGTCATTCATAAAGACAACTGTGTCCAATGTCATTCTTTCTAGTGGGATAGGTGTCTGGGGAAGACTTTCATTGGGCCAGTTCAGCTATGAATATAATGCTGGTAATCATAAAAACAAAATTCCATGTGTGGCAGGTTAACTGGGCCCAAGTGAAGTCAGCCTAAAGAGAGACAGATTTTAGCACGGTTAAAACATTTCTTGCCAGTGGCATTAAATCCAATATGAAAAGAGAACAGAGGGATCTAACTTAAGCATTTGCCTAGTGGTACACTGCAGTGACCAGAGCCTATAATGAGGTATATCACAAAAGTCTCAGGGTCTCTGCTCATCGTCTCATGTGGTCTGATCACCTCAGTCACTTGAAATTTTGCCTCTTGCTTTCTATTGATATGTCAGCTACTCATTAAGTACATACCTGAAAGTGAATTTTTGTTAAACAAATGCTAACTTATATTCATTACACACAGCTGCCATTAACATAAAGCCAATTAAGTTTTTGTTTTATGTTGCCCCTCATCTATTAACTAATTTTGTAATTGGGTTTCTAAAGATTAGAAAACCAGCAATCCATATAGAGCCAGATTACTTATTTTTTAAAAGCCAGGCTACTTTAATGTTCAAAACAATAAACAATAGCCACACTATGAAAGATAAACTTCATTCTAAGACTGGTTGATGGAGTCGGGGAGAGCAGGGAGAATTTGAAGAGAATATTCTCAGACTAAATGCTGTACAATTCCTTTTACTTGCGTGTATGATTTGGAGATGCAGCTGTGACTTGGTAACTCCTAGAATTTCTATGCCTGCGGTGAAAACATATATATGAAGGCTTTCATTATGTCTGCTTTGGTTTTCCCTTAACAGTAAGGCTCGATACCTCAATTCCCAGGTGGAAATTCAGTACCACTGTACTATCAAGCAAGTTCTGTGTAATGAACTATGGAGGATTACATATTTACACTACAGTATAAATATACTAATATTAAAAATGTATATTCATGATTCACCCCACAGGAGGAATTTTCTTAGTTTCATTGGCCAATGGCCACTTTCTTAGAATGGTGTCTGAAGTATCAGATACTAATTTCTCACTTGATGGGGGCAAGGGGATACAGTATGAAGTGTAGCTAATGAGAATGGCATTCTGTTTCAGAACCTGCACGTGTTGGAGGAGATAAGGAGAAACATTCACCTGAATATCAAGGATCTATGTTTAGTTTCATTCTTCTTTAATTTCTAACTACATTTCAGGGTGGCTGTGTTGAAAGGGAAACAGTTGAATCCTGAGTCTCATCCCAAGTGGAACCCTACACTGCACAGGTGGTGTCACTGAGTTCTGCTGCTCCCGACCCATCTATCAGGTTTTTTCATCACAGGAACTTCCAGCAAATGCTCTCAGGTACCCCACACCCTGATCATTACAGGAGGGGCCTCATTCTCTATCTCTGCTAAAAATTAGTGGGATGTTATTAATATATTCAGGCTTACAATCTAGAGTAGCATTTTTTACTCTGCCAGATTGTGAAATTAATTGTGGCACAACTAGCATTTTTAAGTGAAATATGACAGAATAGAAAATATCAATGGGTTCAATATGTAATAGGAACAAATACTGTTTTACAACTTCTGTGGGTGTGTAGGTGTATACTGTGTATCGAGATGAAATTGATTACTTACTTGAGGTAAGTCCGAAAGGTTTGACTTACAATTTGCATTTACAGCAAATTGCAATTATTCACCAATATTTGTATTTCCTCTTCCTTTCTGATAACACAGCTAGAACATCTCAAGTGTCTGCTCTAGTTAGGTATATCCATATGATTGAGATTTGGCCAAGTGAATATAAACAGAAGTGCTATGCATTCTTTCCAGACTTTGCTCATGAAAACTTCCCAAGCATGATCCTTGCTTTTTCCTTGTCTTCAGCTGAAATGAGAGGACCCAGAGGAAGATGGAGCCACAAGAGGGAAGGAATCCGGGTTGCTGAATGTGCGTGTGGAAGGCTACTTGCTTGCCAATCCATGGTGAACTGGGAGTGGAGAGAAAAATAGACATTTTATATTAAGCCACTGAGACTGGGAGTTTGTTATAACACCTAATTTTACTTACTGATACAAGACTGATAAGAGTGAACTCCAAAGGAAGGTACCCTGTTCTCCTGCCTTTGATCTTATTACTGCTGCTTTAGAATGCAGCGCCCAAGAAACACTAATGTACAGAACATTTGTGAGGCTTCTCTTTCCACGCAGCCTAGCTGCACTTCTGCGTTTTAACTATGACTTAATCTCCCAGTTGGACCTAGGCTTTCTACCTGATTATGTTCATACCGTTGGCTCAATGCATTTCAGTAACGGAGTCCCATTGAACCCACAGCCAGTCCTTCCCCCCAATCTTCTGCAGATCCCTGTATATGATTCATGACCTATTTCAGCCTTTTCATTTCATTTCATTTGTCAGGATGCAACTAATTTCTGATAAAAATTATAAAGTGTGTGAGGACATTCTCTTTTTTAAAAAAGAATTTGCATAATTAAAACAACCATAACAATGAGTATTAACAGTGAGCATGTACTGAGTGCCCACCTTCAGGTATTGGGTTAGATGTTTTATATATGTATTACCCCTAATTCTTGCAATAATTCAGTAAAGTAAGTATTATTATTATACTCATTAAAAGATGAAGAAATTAAAGCTCAGAGATGTTAGGGAATTTGTCCCAGGTCACCCAGCTAGAATGTGCCAAAGCCAGAACTTGAACTCACATTTATCTGATGACAAACCCTATACCCTTTCTATGTCCTGCTTCATCCTGATGACAAAAAAAAAAAAATCCAAAACAAACAAAATAAAACAGATGTTCAATAGCAAGAAGTTTAGATTTCTAGAAGCTGAAGAGGGCTTCTTGGGAGCCTTCAGATCACCCTACAGAATAGGGTACCTGTGCATGGAGGTCCTATTATGCACTGAGCCATCCTGACCTTTTAATTCACTTGTGGTTAGTGGGAGACCAGGGAAATCAGAACCAAACCGAACAACTTAATGGAGGCGACAGCCACCATTTGCAGCACATATGGCAAGAGAATCCCAAGCTTCCAACTATGTAAAGTGTCAGCACAGCTCTCTGCAGCTTGGTCAAGGAACTGGGAACTGACAGGAATAAATGAGACCATTAGAGGCTTATTTCAGTGTAAATATAACGAGCCAGATTGTGTCTTCAGACATAAAATCTAGACCCATGGTTTTTGAGGGAGCACTCTAGACAATCTACTGGTGAGTGGAAAGAAAATACTAGAATTTTTCTTAACATCGTAACTTTAATTTAAAACAAGGCAGCATTAAGCTTTTCTAACGTCTAATAAGTAGGATAATGCTGATGCTGTCCTTCCTTTCTTATGCCACATGTGACTAACAGCACATAGGACCTGTCTGGAGAGAAGATGGGAGTTCCATAGCACAGCAGGGTTGAGAGCACGGCCCCTACTCATTCTGTCACTTTATTGCTTTGCAACCCACATCAGTTTACATGGCCCTGTTTGAGTGGATTTATATGTTATCTTACCTGGTTTTAATAAAACCAATCTTTGAAATTTTAAAAAAAATTGTTCTGTGGCTTAAAATATTCCTGCGAAGAATCTGAATGTTGAAGATAATACTAATAAGGCAAACACAGGTGAACAACAAGAAAATGATAGAGCTGACCCTTGTCCTACTTATGGCACCCTTATATTTCTTTTGATCCCTGCCACATCATTAGTTAGAGCCATGAAGACTTACTAAAATATGACAAAAATCATCAAGATTCTTTAAAACGTGGACTTATCACTGTGATCCGTGCTGAACCTCAACCCAAGGATATGTTGTGCTTTGAGATGTTAACTAATTACTGAACTAGATAGTTTATAAATAAATGGGGGGTGCTGCTCAATTTTTTTTTTTTTTTTTTACTGATAATACCTGACCAAAAAGTTTGATGTTAAAGACCTTGATGCAGCTCAGCTCATGGCATTTTGCATAATTCAGAAGGCACTGGCAGGGTATTGAATGGCTAGATCTGGATAATCTGCAGGAAATGCTCTGGCCTCTGAAGTGACACCTCCCTGCCCCTGCATCTGAGCCTCCAGAGCTGCACTAGCAGCCCTAATTACCTTCATATACAAGGCAAAATCATTTTCAGCTGCCTGGGACTCTGCCGGGCAGATCTTGCTTTTCGTCAAACTTGCTGTTCTCCATCAAGCATGGTTGGAATGATTTGGTCTTGATTTGCATTCGGAAGCTTCATTCACTTACTGCTCTAACCAAAGTTTAAGCAAAATATTTACCTCAATAATTTGATTCAAAACTTTCCTCAAATTAAGGCAAACTGTTCAGCCAGGTCACTGCAGAAAGCCCTATAACAGGACAGAACTGTGAAAAAAAGTGTGCAGTCAGAGGGGGAAGCCACATGCTGACAAGATGCAGTCAAAAGTATATACAACATTTATTAGCTAAAGTACCATGAAAAGCCATCTAATCAGTCAGTTTCCTCTCATTAAATGTTAATTAGTTCATATAAGCTTCCTGCATAGGAAAGTATCAGGTACTTAGCAAGCATTAGGAAAGAGACAAGTCACACAGGAGTCTTGAAAACAACAGACACAGAGCAAGGACATTGTTACCTCACTGGGTGACATTTTTGTTTGAAGGCATATGTGAGCTCCCTGAGGACGATCCAGAAGATCTGCCAGAAACAAACTCAGACCAAAATTTTCATTCTGGTAATGACTGAGTCTCTGAAATAACATTTGTTGAGTTTTAAAAGCATACTTAATGGGATTAGCTCCCAAACCAAATACTATGATTACATTTAGATACATTTGCTCACACCGTTTACAACCACAGACCAGGGTAATCATATCATATTAAATGGCCTTTTGTCTAGATTGTTTTAGTATGCTTAGTAAACCACCTTGGTAAAAAGCTATGAAAGCAGAGGCAACAAAACGCAAGGGCTTTGTGATTTGGAATAAGTCAGACATTTGGGGCTGGAGGAATTATAAAGGTAACTTCTTGAGGCTGACATGCAGCCAGCCCACATGAGCACGGCCAGGCCACTGCACACAGGAGCACCTGCTCTGATTGGCCAGTGTATGACCCCAAGCAGTTGCTAAATATCATAAATATCACCCCTGATAAGCTCTGAAGCACTCATTTCACAGATAAAGACACAGCCACCCAGAGAGATAAGGTGATTTATTCCTGTACGTGTCTTGTTAAGAGAGAAATAAAACTTGGAGTTTTGGTGGCCCCACACCACTCTCTTACCCTGAACTTTGTTGCCATACCTATTATAAACTGACAATGCAACAAGCATCTTTTGACACAAAGTGACAAGGGTCATTAAGCAGACTGGACCAATGCTTTGATAGCAGGGAAAAGAACTATAAATTGATACTTTTTTAAAAAGGATATCAAACATTTATTGAGTGCTTGCTATGTGATAGGCAAAACACTTTATAAATATTAACAATTTAATCTTTACAACAGCCTACTAATTGTAATTAATGACAACAGTATTGTCATTAATTCCATTTGACAGATGGAAGAACTGAGGTGTGGAGAGGTTAAGTAACTTGCTATGGAGACAGACTTCTAAGACAGCTCCCAATTAGCCCCCTCCCTTCCTGGTAGTCACAATCTGTGTGATTCTCTCCCTTTGGCTGTGGGCTGGACCCAATGACCACGTCAAACAGAATATAGCAAAACAGATGGGACATCACTTCCATGATTAGGTTATAAAAGATTGTGACACCTGTGTTACTAATAGACTCTTTTTCTGTTGGCTGTGATGAAGCAAGCTACTATGTCAAAAATGCCCACAGGGAAAAGAACTGAAGACAGCCTCTAGCCAACAGCCAGCAAAGAAATTAGGCTGTCAGTCCAACAGTCCTAAAGGAACAGAAGCCTACGAACAACCACAAGGTGAGCTTAGATGTGGATTTTTTCCCAGTCAAGCCTTCAGATGGAACCACAAACCCTGGGCCAAGCCCTTGATTGCAGTCTTTTGAGAGATTGAGAAGCAGAGGACACAGGTAAGTCATGCCTAGATTCCTGACACACTCAAACTATGAGATAATAAATCTGTGTTGTTTTAAACCACTTAGTTTTGGAGTAATTTGTTATGAAGCAAAAGATAACTAATACTTTTGCCCAAGACCATATAGCTAGTAAGTGGTAGGGACAGGATTTGAACCCACATAGTCTGGCTCCTGATTCTAAGATCTTAACCACTGACACCCTCCTGCCTCTCTGAAGGCACACCACAATGCTCATTGTGATCATCATCACCACCAAAACCATCACTATTTCACCATCATCATCGCCATCACCGTCGTGACTACTATGTCCTAACTGCTTTACATAAATGATTTCATTTAATACTCAAAATGATCCTGTAGCCCCAACTTCACACTTGTTTAAAAAAAACCCCTGAGACTCACATAACTAAGGTCACCCAGGGTCAAGTAGAAAATTCAGAATTTAGACCAGCTGACTCCAAAGCCCATGTCCTTCCCCACCAAACTTCTGCTTCTCTGTAGCCCAAGGGTTATATCCAACCAGTTAACGACAACTTGAGAAATAATTCTTTCCAACCTTGGGGAAAAACTTACAATACTTTCTTAGTAAATCACTGATAACAAAGTCCACTTGCTGTAGACTTCTAATTCTACCATAGTTAACAATTCCATGGAAAGTTTCAAGATGTGAGATGTGGGAATACCACGGAAACCTGGAAGCAGAAAAGAATGCTTTATTACATAACAATTCTTGTTAGCAAATATAACAAAGCATGAACTGAAAATAGCATCAATTGCATGATACTAAGTTTCTTCCAAAAATGGAAGTCATAAAATTTAACATAATAACTTGTATTGCATATAAAATCTTTAATAATTCCTTCCTGCACATTAGATGAGAAAGTTCACTATCCTTAGCATAGCCCAGGGTCTGGCCACTTTAGCCCAGCCTAGCTTTCAATTTGATCCTCGGTCACCAAGACATAAAACTCAAGTCTGATCATGCCATATTAGGGCCTTGAATCAGAAACTTATGTTTTTGTTTCCAGACTGAGCACATGACTTAGCACAAACTCAAAAAAAATTTTTTAGGGAGAAGGCAGAGAGACTGGAAGGAAGGAAGGAAGAGAGGGAGGAAGAGAGGAAAGGAAGGATGGAGGATTTTGCTCTTTTTACTCTAGCAATAAATTCCCAATTTCACTAAAATATTCTAATTATGGCATAAGTGAATCAGAAAGTATTCTGGCACATTTTGGTTTATGACAGAGTTCCCTCTGCAAGTTAAACAGAAAGAAAGCAGGAATATTGGATATGTAGTACATCAAGTATTCAAGCCTTATGCTCTGCTTTCTTTTCCACATTCTGTTCCCATGGTCATAAGATCCCTTCCAATTTTGTCCTCATAGATTTTAGTTTCTGTACTACAAATAAACAAAAAGTACCATGCGTACTTTTTAGGGCAACTAAGGACTCTACTAAGGCTGGTGGAAACAATAGAATAATTAGCTACCATGAATTATAATGGTTCTAATCGTGTTCTTTAGACTATTTACAGGGCTAGCTGGTAAGACAGGACATGCACAAAACTGTCCAAATAATGGGTGAACCAATTTGTAAACAGTACTTGGGTTCACCTTGTAGATGGAACTATTGGCATGGCCCCGTACACTAACTGTCACTTCATTAACTGTCCGTTGGGGGATTCCTTCTATTTCTGTATGAAGTCTCTGACCTGCTTTTTGGTAGGCCGGCTTCACTGCCATTGTCTTGACAGGGTCCTTCAGCCTTCAGCTGACACTTTCATCTTCTGAGCTCACACCCTCTTGTACCTGATTGCCTTAGAGTGAGGGGAGAGGAAAATGACCGCAGTGGTGTTTATCTGGCTCAGCAGGATGGAGACGTGGCTGGAAGAGAGGGCGATGGGGCTGCTGCCCACAATTCCCGGGTGAAGCCTTGGTTAAAGACAGTGTGAAACCTGCCATGCTCTCATTTCTTAAGTCCAAAGTCATGCAGAAATGGTTCACCTGCATCTTTGCCACTTTGCAGTGTGTGCTTGGACTTCTTTTCATTTTCCTTATAACTTTTTTATGACTGTTTAAAGCAATGTGCCTAGAGCTATATAATATTAAAGAATGTAAATACTACCGTCATCCATTTCTTGTTCCCTTTTCCGTCTCAAATCTCTGAATTTTTTAAATCTCTAAACATTTCTTTTCTCCCAAGCACCCTGTTCATTCCTGGCAAGGCATATTTTTCCGTCTTTTAGACACAAACACTATTTAGGGGCATCTTTTAAAACTTCTTTGGATAGAAAGCTTTATAAAACAGATGATGCCCTTTGACCCAGGGATGCCCCAGGGACTGTTGAGGTGTGTAGAATTGTCTGCCCCTTCACTAAATGGTCCCAGACGACTATACTTTTCCAGGTCTTATGTCTGTTTTCTATTACTTTCTTCCTCCTCTCTGCTGCCAATTTACTGTGCCTACTTTGTTTCCCACAAATTCTGACCCACAAAGTGTGTCTCCTAAAAAATCAATTTTTGTTTTCAGAAATCAGAAATAGCTAGGATTTTAGCCATCACTATTCACTTTTTGACCCAGAAGTTTAAAGCTCAAACACAGTGTGATTCTTTAATAAGTATTCCAAGGGACTGAAGGAACACAGTTGTGTAAGATGTAAAAGACAGTCACTATAGGAATAAAACCAAAAATAAACAGTATTTATAATGATGGCCACAGTCCATATTTAGAATTTTTATTTCAGAAATTGATTTCTCTTTCACCCAAAGTTCTGGAAATAGCCAGATTCATCAGGGGCGGTTTTTCCTGTAGTCACATCTGCCTGACTTTATTGAATTTCCTTTTCTTAATGAATCATGAGGGTTGAGTTAAATGTTAGCTAGCAGTATTTATATAAAGAACATGCATGTTTGCTTTTTCTTCAATTAAGGAAAGGCTGGTTGACCTTTATGCCACTGAGCCTTGTGCTTGTTAATGGCATGGCTTTCCTACTTCACAAGCCATTCTGGTAAGTCCTACTATACCATCTTTTAAGCACCGAGAAAGCATGTGACAGCTGGTATCTATTGGGTGGCATCTGCAAAGGAGCCCATATTGCAGAAAACAGAAGACGGAAAACTAGGAAAGGTGTCATTGTCATGCTGGTGGCTGCTGGGTTGCCTTTGTCTCCATACAAATGAAAATATTAGGATCCTAGGAATGAAAAAGTTATTTCAGAAACTCAAAGTTGGGAGGTAACATAATCCAAGTTTAAGAACTCAGCTGCAGATGGAACTATTAATATCTAGAGGTCTATTTTAAAATAAGGAATTCCAGAGTCATACTCACATCTATGGAACCAATTTCCAGAGATTGGAATCTTGGGAAGCCGCATTTGTGGGCAGCTTCTAAATCCTCTCTTCCCCTGGGCGATCTCATCGGCTCTCAAGCCTTCCATTACTCATTTTATGCTAATGACTTCTAAATTGATAATTGTAGCTCACATAGTTTTCTGAGTACCAGGCCTGTATATTCAGCTGCATACTGGACATCTCCATGTAGATGTCCTGTAATAAATACTTCCTTTCATCAAGAATACTAATGACAGTCTCCCTTGAACTTCTTCCTTCTCCTGTTTTCCCTGTTCAGTAAATTAATCTCCCTCCCATTGTCCAAACTGAGACTCCCAGTTGTCAGTGTCTTTTTCTTGATCTCTTCTGTACCTTCAGCCCCCATACCAAGCTCATCATCATTGAGTTCTATCAATCAGACCTTCTATCAACCACCTTCCTGATCCAGACCCCATCATCTCTCTAACAGTTTATGCAAGATCTTCTCAATTCTCAACTGAACTGCTTCCGGATTTGCTCATTTCAACTTATCCTCCTCATTGCTGCCAAAGTGATCTTTGAAAAGCACAAGGCACATTGCATATTGTCTCTACTAAATTCCCTCAAAATGAAAGTTCAAAACCCTCTACATGACCTACAAAGCCCTGCAGGATTCAAAAAATGCCCTCGTCTTCAGCACTCTTACCTACAGTGCTGCTCACAGAGAGCTCCACAGGCCCTTAGCACCAGCATTGTCAGGGAGCTTGTTAGACATGCGGAATCTCAGATCCCACCCCAGACCTCTAAAATCAGAATCTGCATTTTAACAAGATCCTCAGTTGATTAATGTGCATATTCAAGTTTGAGAAGCACTGATCTACAAGTTGGCCTTGTCCCAACTTTTGAGCCTTCAGATCCGCTATTTCTTCTTCCCAAGAGATTCTTCTTGGTCTCACACCTCAAAGTCTTTTCTGGCTAACACTTTTAAAAGTTCACTTAGAAGCCATTTTCAAGACAAAAATCTTCTGTAATGTCTCATGACTGAGCTAAGTGACCTTGAAACCTACTTTCATGCATCTTACACATTGTTCCATAGTCAGGTTTGCATAATTAGTTTCTTCAGAGACATGTTATCTACTATCACATTCCCAGTGTCTAAAATATAGTAGACACTCAATAAGTAAGTATCTGTTGAATTAATGTTAAATGAATAGTACATGCTCATTAAAGGTAACTTCAAAAACTCTTGCGAAAATCCAGGTGTGCTATGACCCTAGCCTTTCCCTGACAATGTGAGACAGAGACCCTCTCACAAGAGGAAATGAGGATAGGCTGGCATTACTTGTTTTTCATAAACTATTGCTGGACCCTGGAGATCATCTCTTTTCTTTCTCGATGTTCAAATGCCCATCTTTGGATAATCTTACTTATTCATAGACTGTTAAAACACAAAGAGAACATGGAATTCATGTGATCCAACCTCCTGCTCTAAAGATAAGAAACCTAGGACCCAAAGCCTGACTTTCACAAAGGGGCATATCAAGTTTGTGTGGAGCCCACCGGTCCACCTCCTTTGAAATCAGGACATACTTGATTCTTCCAAGTGTTAGTCTCTCCACACCCCTGTTGCCACTCAGAGTTCTTCCCACCTATTCGAGAATCTCTCAATTCTCTAAAACATATTTTGATAGGTATTTTAATTTATTATTAGTATTCAAAATGATCTCTTCATATTTTATCACATACTTTGACTTTTAAGTACCTCAAATCAAAGTGAGATCTAACCACACTGGCTGGGCAATAAGTTTTCGTGAAAGAAAGGAGAGGAGTTAAAAAATAATTTAGGAGTACTAGCATTAAATAATCTTCCCATATTAACAGACTTATATCTTCTCTCTTGCTCTTCAGCTCTGGACATGGCTTTAAAGGCTTATTTTTGTCATTTTTGACATTTTTACAACATACTATATAATTTGCTGTCCAGTGTGGTAGTGACTAGCCACATGGATTTATTAAGTGCTTGACATGTGGCTAGTCCAAATTAAGATGTGCTATAGTCTAAAATATACACTCAATTTTGAAGACTTAATAAAGAAACTACCACATTAACAGTTTTTATATTGGTTACAGGCTGAAATGATAACATTTTTCATATATCTAGCTAAGTATAATATATTATTGAAGTTAATTTTCCTGTTTCTTTTTACTCTTTTTTTTTTTATTGGGGGGAGGTGTCACTGGTGTTTATTTTACCATGTTTTATAATAACATATATGCTACATATATTCTTTTCCATGCCTATTATTTATCTATTGCTGCGCATTATCCCAAACCTTAGTGGGTCAAAAACTCAGGAGCAGCTTAGTAAGATGGATCTGGCTCAGGGTCTCTCAGGAGGTTTAATCAGATGTCGGCCAAAGCTGCTGTCATCTTAAGAATTGACTGCAGACGGAAAATTTATTTCCAAGGTGCCTCATTCTCATGGCTAGTGCTGGCGATTGGCAGGAGGCCTCAGTTTTTGCCCATTGCACCCATCCGTGGTCTGCTTAAGTTTTCTTACCACGTGTTAGTGGGCTTCCGCCAGAAGAAGTGATCCAAGAGAAAGCAAGGTGGAAACCACCATGCCTTTTATGACCCAGCCTTGGAAGTCCCACACAAACACCTAGTCAACATAAGAGGGAACAACACAAGGGCATAAATACCAAGAAAGTGG